>NC_061854.1:11185487-11200487 GCF_019202785.1 Penaeus chinensis
GGGGTGGGGAGGGGAGGGGAGGAGGAGGTCGTTTGCCAGGTGAGATAGCGGGCGAGGGGATGATGCTCTCTCTGGGCGAGAATGCGCCTCCTCCCCGCCAGCCCAGCATTTTAGCGGGGCCTGCCACACTCCACGTCAATCTCCAGCACCTCTCCTCAACCTCTCCTTCGGCAGCGGAAGTCCGTAGCTGAAAGCCCTCGCCAAGGCTTTCTGCTCCTGCCTCGCGTGATGGGCGCGAGGGGCGTGGTATGTGGCCTGTGGCCTGCAGATACCCGAATCCATTACCAGGTGGTGTCCCGTGAGACATAATAGTTCATAGCGGCGGCCGAGATAACATCTGAGCGACGTTATCTGCTGGCGAACAAGGGGGTGGTAGCACTTCGAAGTGTTCTAGGAATTAGTTACGGCCGCAAAAGTACTAGCTGTCGGCCGAGATAGGCAAGAAGGCGCCGCCACACTGCCAAAGAGCAGAGCGGAGACCCCGAAGGCGGGCACCGCGGAGGGCAGCGAAGGCGACCGGAGGCTTTCCTCCGTGCAAGGAGCGCGCGAGAGCCCCGAGCGAGGACCGGGAGACGGGAGGCAGAACGAGACATGTTTACGGGCGGGGCGTGAGGAACGGCGAATGACGATCCGGCCGGGGATTATGACGGGGCCAATTGGCAAATTAAAGGACAGGATAATTAGCATTAGCTCAAAGTATCCCGTAAATCAAGGTAAGTGAGACGGGAAGATAAAACACAGACATTCAACAGGGAAGGATGGTTGCGGGAGGTGGGTGCTCTGTTGTGCGGCGCTGTGACTGAAAAATACTTACAAGACCTTTATAATCGACAAAACACACACACACACACACACACACACACACACACACACACACACACACACGAAAAAAAAAAAAAAAAAAAAAAAAAAAAAAAAAAAAAAAAAAATATATATATATATATATATATATATATATATATATATATATATATATATATATATATACACACACACACACACTATGTGTGTGCAATTTAAATTCTGTCTATACACTTGTGTATGTGAAAGGTAAAGAGAGAATCGCACTCGCTGCCGCCGCCATTCCGTCACACCTCCTCGATGATGTTACTCTTATCCTTCCCTTCCTCTTCCCTCCCCTCCATCCCCTCCCGCCACCCTTCCCCATTAAAAAAGTTTCAATAAATCGCCATGACTTGAAGGCGCGTAGAGTTTTATCAGTACAAGCATCTCAACCAGGAACTTTGGACAAGCCCCCCCCCCCCCCCTTAACCCTCTCCCTCCTCACCTCTTTCACAATTCTGCCTCTTTAAATTCTCTTTAAACATTTCTCTCCCGCACCGATCTCTTAACTATTTTTCCCTCTAATTATGCATACATATCCATATTTTATATTTCTTGTTATGTGTATAATTCAATACATGCATACAGCCGTGCACTTCTTGACATAACCTGTGCATTTCAATCCAAACGTCAAGCATTTGAACGCTAATTCTCCATTCCAAACACATTTGTCTTTCTCTCGTCTTCTTTACATCTTTTTATTTTATCAGTTCCTTTCGCCCTCAAAGCAGGGATAAGAATCCATCGCATCTTCCCCACAGATTAGGATAACCAGCCGCGTGCCCCCCTCCCCCCCCTCCCCTCTGCCCCTGCCCCACCCCGGGCTCGTGCGCCTCCCCCACCCGCGGTCAGTCGTGGGAAGGCGGCCAAGGGAACCGGTAAAGCGCCTCGTTTTCTTTCACGGCGGAGACCCTCATCCCCGTTTTCATCGACAATCGGCCATATATCAGGGGAGAAGAGCGGCCTCCCTCGCCCATTACGGGGCCCGAGGGCTGCAGCGCGATTAGATATTCAGGAAAGATCTCCTCGACCTTGTTATCACGCCGAAGGAACCCCGCGAAAGGATCCCGCGCGCCTGACACCGCCTTTTCTTTTACCTTCGGTTCTGGCTCTCTCCTTTTTTCTCCTCTCTCTCCCCCCCCCCCTCTCTCTCTCTTTTCGGATTTATTCCTTCGTTCTCTTTTCTTTTATCAGATGACCTTCCTCGATTTCCCTTTGGATAGACGCTAATCATGTAAATGTTCGATCGGACGCGGATAAACATGTAAATTAAAGAGCGTAGCAAGGGCGCTGGAGTGAGAAGGTGAGATAAACCAGAGACCGACAAAAAAAGAAAAAGGAGACAGAGAATAATAATAGTAATAATAGTAATAATAGTAAAAATAGTAATAATAGTAATAATAATAATAATAATAATAATAACAATAATAATAATAATAATAAGAGAGAGAGAGAGAGAGAGAGAGAGAGAGAGAGAGAGAGAGAGAGAGAGAGAGAGAGAGAGAGAAGAGAGAGAAGAGAGAGAAGAGAGAGAAGAGAGAGAAGAGAGAGAGAGGGAGAGGGAGGGAGGCGGAGAGCAAGGGAGGTGGAGACAGAGAGAGAGAGAGTGAGATTGAGGGAGGGAGGGAGGGAGGGAGAGAGGGAGGGAGGGAGAGAGGGAGAGAGGGAGAGAGGGAGAGAGAGAGAGAGAGAGAGAGAGAGAGAGAGAGAGAGAGAGAGAGAGAGAGAGAGAGAGAGAGAGTGAGGTTGAGGGAGGGAGAGAGGGAGGGAGGGAGGGAGAGAGGGAGAGAGGGAGAGAGGGAGAGAGGGAGAGAGGGAGAGAGAGAGAGAGAGAGAGAGAGAGAGAGAGAGAGAGAGAGAGAGAGAGAGAGAGAGAGAGAGAGAGAGAGAGAGAGAGAGAGAGAGAGAGAGAGAGGGTAGAGAGGAGAGGAGAGAGAACAAACGCAAGCAAGACCATTTCGTATTCAGAAGGAGACGCCTAAACTAAGGAGGGGGAGGGGGGTGGGGTCCCTCCATCACCACACCGGGAGTTCCACCTCCCTCATCACACCTCTCTCCTTCCCCCCTGGCGGAGGGAAGGAAGGAGGGGGAGGGGTTCAATCCCCTCACCCTCCTCGCTCTCTCCTCGTATTGCCAAGTTCCTCCTCCCTTGGAATATGCAAAACGCCAGCGCCCCAACCGGAGGCGCGTGCCGGTAGGTGGGCCCTGCTGCATCCCCCACCAACGCCTTCAACACATACCGGGAAACAATTAGACGAGACAGTCTTAGGGCGCTTTAATTTGACGCTTTATTAATTAATGCAAGAGCGGTTGCACCTGCATCCGCTGACTCGCCCGCGGGGCGCAAAATCTCACGCCACTTTTGCCGACCCGGGCGACGACGGGCCGAGGCGTCGCGGGAAAGGATCCGACCCGCGTTCGGGCTCAGCTGCAAGTGCCAGAAGCTTCGGCGAGAGCAGTTCATAATATTTCCCGCCTCCGGTATCAAAACAATTTAGAAAGCTATAAACTATCTACCCGGGACAGGCAATTATAGTTCGATGCTTCAATTACAATAAATCACTCCCCGCGGCCGAGGCTCTCCCTACGGCACCCGAGACATTGCCTTTATCATTTGCCTGCATTAATGAGGCACCGCACACTCGCCTGCTTGCTCCTGCCCCCAGCGATGACATGCGACCCCCGCCCGCCCTCGCTCCCTCTGGAACCTGTCTCATCTTATTTTACTCGCGCCTCGCCTCCCACCCCTTCGCCCGCCCGCCCTTCCCTCCTCCGGCTGTGACAGTGACCTAGACTAAATAAAACCTGTAGTGCTCCTGCAGCTTCGACCTACAGCCCCAGTTATGCGAGCAATCCAAACAATTTCCTATATTCTCAGCCGTACTCCGTGAGCCTAAATGATGGCCGTGCTCTCCACTAAGCCCTGATATCCAGGCTATTACACAGTGTCAGTTCTGTCCCGTAGTTTTAACTATGTTCCATCTGGGGCTATTATACAAACTCACGTTTATGCAATTATATCTATAACTCTGTTTAATCTGCAGGTACAAATCTTGCAGAAACCCGAAACGGAACACCTTCCGCGTCTCCTCCGGCTCCTTCTGCGACCAATCCTGCCGCCAGAAAGCAGCAAGGAGCGCCTCGTCCCTCACCTCGCGCTCCTCGCGACCCTCGCCGCAGCCTCCTTGTGATCAGTCACATTAATCATGGCGTGGCAGGTCCATTTGTCTGGAATTGACGCTCCTCTCTCAACTTCCATGACGTTAGTAGCTCCTCTACATGACAACTCGGGGTGTATGATTATGGGGAAGGAGATGGAGAGAAAAGCGAGTCGAGTTTGCTTCGTTAATCTTTGCTCTCCCGTGTCTCTCTTTATCTTCACTCACACTTTCTTGAGACTTATTCCCTGCTTCCCCTTGCTAGAAGAAGCTCCCGTCCTTCACGCTCGGAAGATGATCGAAGCGTCTTTCAAGACACCGCCCGGGGCGCTGCCAGAACCTGATGCAACGACCTTAATAGAAAAAAGGTCTCACCAATCAACTTTTTTGTTGTTCATTTCACTTCCAATCAGTCAGGCCTCGGTTCATGTTCCTGCGCCCCCCCTCCGCCTCCCCCCACAGCCTCTGAGTGTTTCCCTGACCGCACTTTGCTCACACTGCTGCTTCTTTCCCCTCGTCACAAAGGAAACACGATGCAAGAGCAGGAGCCGCCTGCAACGCCGCCAATGCTGGACAACTCTCCCGTCGCCCCCCCCCCTCCCTGCGCCTCCGACATTCCAATCGGCCTCATACCTCGGCTGGCATCTCCCTCCTCCCCCTCCCCCTAAACCCCGCTCCTGCAAGAAAGCCGTGCAAGGTGCAAGGCGGGCCCGGCAGGTGACTTATGGGGCGGGGAGACACGCAGCGCACCCGCCTCCCAGCCCTCACTCACTCGGAGGGCAAGGCGCAAGGGCTGCGAGTGCGGCTAACGAACGGCTATTCTTGAGGGCGCCTCGCGAGATGTGTGTACAACTACCACGCGAAGTTGTATACACAGAGGAAGAGAGAGAAAGGAGAAGAAGAAGGAGAAAGAGAAAGAAGAAAGCCTACTTCACTCCGTCATAACAAAACCCTAGTTCACTACATTACACGCCTCTCCCCCCCCCCCCTCGCCCGCACAAAGGCTCCCCATCAACAACGGCCATCACAGAGCATAACAAAGAAGAAGGAATAAAAAATAAAAAAGAAAAAAAATTACACCAACACCGAGCGACATTAGCGCAACAACTTCTAAAAAAAAAGCCTTGATAACAGGTTAACTGCCACTATAAAATTCTCTCTATGGCCTCATTAAGTGCGTGAGGGCCGCTGTTTACCGTGCATTAGGAATAATAACATCTACGCAAAATCCACAAAGGACCCCCCCCCCCCCCCTCGCCCGGTAATCCTCGGGCAGGCGACTCCGGAATCCGAAATAAATCGCCAAAGGACCGGACCGCCGCCACGCGCGGTTCCCCCCACGAGTCCTTTTCCCCTCGAGATCCTTCATTTAAATAAAAACAACAACAGGAAAATGACAATCATATCCTGAGATAAACATTTGCATAATCCATGGTATAAAGAAAAGAAACGAGATTAAAGAAAGAGAGAAAAAGAAAGTAATGTCTTCGGTTCGCATTCCGCGTTTCGAGGATTTTCAGTGTAGTGAACCTGGCATTTGCACAATTCATTTCGATATGTTTTCCATTCATATTGCCCGCGTTCGTTGCTTCGTCGACAGCTTTAAGCTTGGTTATTATTCAGTCGGCCAGCTAACTTACTTTTCGAATTACTGTTTTTATTATATTTTACACGGTAGGAAAAACGCGCGAAAAAAAAATTATTTTGCAGCTGGATGAATCACGTATAATAATCAGATTAACACATTCACAAACCACCTGTTTGTACGGAAAAAACATCCATCAGACGGTTCTTAAAAAAATGCTCGTGAGAAATACAAAGAACCGGAATGACCTATTCACCCGCGCCTTGCTTAAAAATGCAGCGAAGAGACAGCCGGCGTGAAGAAACAATTAACGATGATGTATCGGCAGTGAGAGATCAGCGAGGAAGATAAAACCTCGAGGAAGGGCAACATAAAAAGCTAAAGCGAGTGAGGGAAAGCAACATAATAAGACATAAACTGCAACATCATATCAAATGACATCTAACACGGAAAGAGAAGGACATCGGGGCGAGATAACAAGGCAGAGCGCAGTTGGCCCGGCGAGGAACAAGGCGCAAATTAACCTTAACGGATAAATGCCGTCACGGGGGGCGGATTCCGGGGACGCCCACGTGACACGACTCGCAACTTGCCCGCCGCAGTCTACTCACATACACGCGGACTGGCACATACACACACACACACACACAGACATACACTGACACAGACACATCCATACGGTATGTGCATTTAAGCATATACAGAGATACATACTCTGGTTCAGCTACACACAAACACCTAAAATTATACAAATGCACGCTATTTTGTCCGTTTCCTTCCCTCCCTCCCTCTCTTGCTCTTCTCTCCCTCAATCTTCCTCTTTTTTCTTTTTCTTTCTTTCTGTTTATCTGCCTGCCTGTCTGTCTGTCTGTCTGTCTGTCTGTCTGTCTGTCTGTCTGTCTGTCTGTCTGTCTGTCTGTCCCTCTCTCTCCTCGCCCTTCCTGCCTCTCTTTCTCTCTCAATTTCCTCGCTTGGACACACACACACCAATACAATCCACACACACACATTTCTTGGCTGTTTCATCTGCTTCCTCCGGCACCTCCCCTCCCTCCAGCCTCCTTAATAACAAAGCAACCATCAAAGCCAAAGGAAGCCAACGATTACGATGGATATGAATCGCTCGTCCGCATCCGCAAACACGATTCATCAAAAACCAATACAAGCGAGCGAGGCGGATGTGCTGAAAGCGGTTCTCGAGCGGAGCAGCGGCGGCCGTCGGCGCTGGGAGAGAGCCGAACGTCGAAGTGAAGTAGCAGTAATGTTTTTCTTCGAGATTCGCGACATCGCAGCATTTGAAGCGAGAGGTGGGCGTCGACTAAGAGAGAGAGAGGCGAGGTATTGGAAGTCTCTCTGTCTCTGTCTGTTTGTCTGTCTCTACACCCCCCCCCCCCCCCTCTCTCTCTCTCTCTCTCTCTCTCTCTCTCTCTCTCTCTCTCTCTCTCTCTCTCTCTCTCTATCTCTCTCTCTCTCTTTCTCGCGACCACCACGCACTTCGTCACGAAACCCAAACACGGTAATGTGTGACGGGCTTTGCGTTCATCCGTTTCCCCCAGTTTACCCCGACGGGATTCGCCTCGCGCGGTCTTGCCTCGGCCTTGGGTAATGGAGGGTAATCAGGTCGACGTCCGAATTATCCCATTTTGAACTCCTGGAGATCTGATGGACCTCAAGTTAAATAATGATGCAAGAAAAAAACTCACTGAAAACGTTGATCCGCGTCTTCACTCTACCATTTGCGTGCAGATTTCCGAATGCGCTGATACGGTTATGAACGCGTTCCTTGATGTAGCTCGGCGTTGCTAGTGTGACTCACCCTCTCACATCACGGCTTCATTTACTCGGACCAAAAGTTTACTGGTGAATATTTAAAAAGCTGGAGTTATATCAAAGGCCGAAGAGTTCTCCATGGCCCATTTTCATTTATCTATAAATTATAATAATTATCTTTAACGGCTATATATCTGACCATTCGTGAAACCCGTAAAACCGGGCAGTCACCTTTTATACAAACACTGACAAAAGATGCATATCAAATGTCATTAAAAATATCTACAGATCATTTACTTCAGTCTAGAATCGACCGACTACAACAAAATGCCACGCCGATTACAGTCCGTGCGAGTCAACTGACACATCGGAGCTAACGGCAGGTGAAGGCCACAAACAAACGAGTTGCCTCGAGTAAACAAGATCAGTACGATACAAACAAACAATACACAAGGAACGAGCGAGAGAGCGAGATTGAGAGAGCGCGAGATTGAGAGAAAGAGAGATTGAGAGAGATTGAGAGAGAGAGAGAGAGAGAGAGAGAGAGAGAGAGAGAGAGAGAGAGAGAGAGAGAGAGAGAGAGAGAGAGAGAGAGAGAGAGAGACAGCCGACCCCCAACCTGCACACCAGAGGCGAACGACAGAGAGCACGTTCCAACACCGAGTCAACAACGAAAACAAACACCAGCAAGCAACACCTGGTAAACAAGGGTAAGGCAAGTGTCCAAGGCAGGAGTGACTGGCCACTTAGTTCTCATCCGTCACTTAGCGTCACTTACACCGATCCTCTCTCCCGTCACAGCTCACCACCTGGGGAGCGAGCCCGGGGTCGGGTCTTTCTTCGTTTTTCTTATTCGTCGCAATTTATGCCCCTTTCCTTTTCTTTCTTCTTCTTCTCCCCTCCTTCATCATCATCATCATCATCATCTTCTCCTCCTACTTCTTCTCCCCTCCTTCATCATCATCTTCTTCTCCTTCTGCTTCTCCCCTCCTTCATCTTCATCATCATCATCATCATCTTCTTCTCCTTCTGCTTCTCCCCTCCTTCATCATCGTCATCATCATCTTCTTCTCCTCCTTCTTCTTCTCCCCTCCTTCATCATCATCATCATCATCATCATCATCATCATCATCATCATCATCATCATCATCATCATCATCTTCTTCTTCTTCTTCTCCTTCTGCTTCTCCCCCTCTTCTTCCTACTCCTCCTTCTCTTCTTCCTCTCCTTCCCCCCCTTAATAATCTACCTCCTCATCTTCTCCCTTTTTTTTCTTTTTCTTTCTTTCTTTCGTCTATCTCTTTGCATCTCCCCCAACGCCCGTCCATGTGAGTAAGCGTCGATTATTGATCAGATATGCTTGCCTCTCTCCCTCCGCTGCGGGCCTCTGGACGGCGGCGGGCGATGGGACCACGGGGCGACTGCGACCGAATCCCGTGTGAGTGAGAACAGTCCCGTGCGTAGGTAGGGAGGGGGGAAGAGGGAGGGGAGGGAGGGAGGAGGAGGGAAGGGAGGGAGGAGGGGAGAAGGAAGTGTGGGAGAGAAGGAGGCAGGGAGGAGGGGGATGGAGGGAAGGAGGGAGGGAGGGAGGGAGGGAGGGAGGGAAGGAGGGAGGGAAGGAGGGAGGGAAGGAGGGAAGGACGGAAGGAAATAAGTGGCAAGAGCGATGTGAGAGAAAGAAGGGAGGAGATAGGAGGGAAGAGGAAAAGAGAGAGGGGGTGGAAAGTGGAGTGTGGAGAGAAAGGTGGAGGGGGCGGAGGGAGGAGAACGAGGGATGGCGTAAATAGGAGGAAGGGAGGGAGAGAGAAAGGAGGATGGGGGAAGAGAAAGAGGGAAGGATAGAGAAGAGGGAGGAGGGTTAGAGAAGTGGGTGAACTGGAAGATGGAGGAAAGGGAGAAGAGAGAAGATAGAAGAGGGAGAAACGATGGCAGTAAGAACGAGGAAGAAGGAGGAAAGAGGAGGAAAATGAATGGAAGACTGGGAAGAGAAGAGGGAAGAGGGAAGAGGGAGGAGAGAGAGAGAGAGAGAGAGAGAGAGAGAGAGAGAGAGAGAGAGAGAGAGAGAGAGAGAGAGAGAGAGAGAGAGAGAGAGAGAGAGAGAGAGAGAGAGGGAGAAAGGGAGTATGTAGCAGGAAAAGAAGAGGGAGGAGAGAGGAGAAGTGAGAAGAGGGAAGGGGGAGGAGAGAGGAGGGTGTAGAAGGGAGATACGTGAGTGGGGGGAGGGGGGGAGGTGAGGTCTGGGTCGTGGCGTTTGTTCTGTTGCTCTGACGAATGCGTCTGTCACACCCTCTTTGCATACCGATATGTCTGTTACAATACACGACTTTTTCAACTTCATCAGTGTCATCTTCTGTATACGCTGAGGTGGGTCACTTCACACATATAGGGGTACTGGTATATCACTATTAATGTTATTACACACTATTATTACCATAACCATTATTTTTATCATGATCATCAATATTAACATCCCCACCATCACTGTTCCTACAATCACCATTTCTTAAAACCAAGATTACCTTTACCAGTCATCACCACTAAAAATACAAACTTCAGCCTTCAGTTCCCACCTTCCCTCAAGAATGACTCACTTGCTTCCACATCGCCAGACACCTCCATGTTTATCTTGCTGTCTTACACCTATTTCGTTGCCCGTGTGCCTGTGTACCTTAATCAAGACCTTAATCAGCCAATTAGGTCTAAACGAGCTTCTGTCTATGCATTTGACTCACGTGTGCTTCTCTGTCAACCGGGATGGGTTGCGTGCATTTATCTTTCTATTTTCGTTGATTGTGTATCTCTCTCTTCTTGACCCCCTAGCTTGCTCTTTTTCTTTCTTTCTTTTCTATTTTTCGTTTTCTATCTCGTTCTCTCTCGTTCTCACACTCATTACCTCTCTCTCTCTCTCTCTCTCTCTCTCTCTCTCTCTCTCTCTCTCTCTCTCTCTCTCTCTCTCTCTCTCTCTCTCTCTCTCTCTCTTTTTCTCCTCCCCCCCTCTCTCCCTCTCATCTTCCACTCATTCTCCTACTTTCTTCTCTTTTATTATGTGTGTGTGACTCGTTCTCTCTCTCTTTGTCTCTCTCTATCTCTATTTCTCTCTCTCTCTCTCTCTCTCTGCTCTTTTTCTTTCTTTTCTATTTTTCATTTTCTATCTCGTTCTCCTCATTCTCTCTCTCTCTCTCTCTCTCTCTCTCTCTCTCTCTCTCTCTCTCTCTCTCTCTCTCTCTCTCTCTCTCTCTCTCTCTCTCTCTCTCATCTTCCACTCACTCTCTCACTTTCTTCTCTTTTATTCTGTGTGACTCCCGTTCCCCTCTCTCCCTTCTCTCACTCATCATCTGCCTTCACCTGCCCGCAAAACAGCAGCCTGCAGCAGGTCGCTGCCTGCCATAACCTCCGCAGCTTCCACTGGGGCGTCGCATCCATTTCCCGCAAGTACATCTCTTCTCGTTCGGTGTTTAAGCGTCCATTTGTGCCTGACTCGTCCAAACCCCGACGCGATGTTCTGCCAAGATGGACTTCCCTTGTCTAATTTCTTCCCCGCTCTCCTCCTCAGCGCACTCGACGTTTCGCGCTGTTGCTGCTGTCTGAGGCGTGGGTGATCTGGCCGCTCGCGAGCCTCGTCTGCGCTTCTTATCTCCTGCTTATAAATTCTTGCCTAATGTCTTTCCTGCCACGGGCGCACAAGCGAAATGTCTTCAGGGGCAGTCAGCGCTCATTCACTCGACTGTGAAATTCGTATCAAAATCATTTGCTGCTAGTTTTCTTTTCGTGCTTTCTATATGATTGTCGTTACTGTCTTTTTTTTTTCTGATGTTTCTTAACAATCATGCAAGGTCGTGTGTGGGGAGAGTATGTGGGCTGAGCCGTTTCTCAGTTCGTGGTCGCCTTCAGTGGTGACCTGTCGTGGTGACCGGCTTCATCCTGTCATCACAACCTACTCCACTGCCTGGCTCTTTCTTGTGGATTAAAGAACGACCTGCCTCTACGACCTGCTCCGAGGACTTGCTTTGACCTGCCCCGTGCAAACGACTTGGCCAAACCACTTTCCTTTCACCTATTCTCGTTCTTTCGCATGATCTTGGCTTCGGAAGGAGGGCGGCCTTGCTCTCAAGAACGTTTTCGTCTCAGCGGCTGACGTCAATCAGCAATCAGCAAGATGAAAAAAAATAAGGTAAAAAATATTATCGGAATTACTGGAAAGAAAGACAGAATAAAAATGTTGGAAAAGGAACAGGTGAGAAGTGAGAAGGAAAGGACGGTGTTAATGGCGGAGGGGCGAATGGAGGGAGACGCAAAAAAAGAGCTGAAAGATACTTCTCTTCCTCACGATAGCGTGTTCTCAGTCCAACACCAGAGACAAAAACATCATCAAAAAAGGCCTTAAATAACCCACAAGGGCGTGCCCTCATGCCCACACGCCCACTCCGCCCGTTCGCTCCGCGCACAATGTGATTTCTCGGTATGTGAACTAAGCGCTTCGATTAGCGAGACGATCTCCTCCGATCAATTACTCGTGGGAGCTGACCCCATCCGCCAGGCGCTCCCAAAACCCGAGAACCCGAGAACCCTATCAAGGCAGGTTCTAACTACCTGGCCGTCAGTACCTGCGCTGCATACTAACCGTCATTTAGGCCGCCGTTCCACAGCTGTTTGCCGCATACAGCACCAACGACTGGGTAGCGTGCACTCCCATAGTGCTCTAGTCCGGCTTGTACTCGCACGCATCGGCCACGAGTCTGTTACACCGCTGAATCATGTACTACGTTGTACGTAGTATTTACTATACAAAGGGGGTGTAAAATCTTCATGTACTATTGTGCTAAGACATCTTGTCCAGTAGCAAATTTTGCGCTGCTGAGGGTCTGATAATACACGTAACGATATAAGAAAATGTTGTATTTAAGATTGCAAAAAAGGTAGTCCATGTTACCTTAATGCGCGCTGACGTTGGCCCTGATAAAGGCCGGAAAAAAGTTCTCAAAATGTTTCAAGATTTGACCGTCATGACGTCTCGAGTCTAATAGGAACTTTAATGGACCGTCCAAAATCGGAGAACCATGAAGCGAAAATTTTCCAAAAATTCTTAATGCACTCAAGACATTGTTGGATTATTTTTCGCTTCTTGCCTAAACTTTCATTAATAATGCTCATAAAAAGTGGAAACCAAATGAGCAGAAATATTATTTATACTTACTTGTTAGCTATCAAATTACCATAAAAATGATCATACACCAAGAAACAAACAAGTCATTAGTGCGCCAAATCTCCTCCTAAGCGGCACAAACTCCATCGTGTTTTTTGCCTTTCGCAAGTTCAAGATAACGAATATTCTACCGGTTAATGATATGCAACAGAATATCAAAGTTAAACCGGCGATGCTCCCATTGCAAGCACGTAGCCGGCGCTCTCACGGCGAGAAAAGGAAAAGAAAAAGAGGAAAAAGAAGAAAAAGACCAAAAGGAAAACATTAATGGCGCTGCCAAGCCGGCGGTAAGAGCAGCACATGATAAACCTTCCCGACTGTCGGTTATTTACTGCTGCAATTTGAATGTCAGAATGTTGCATAATTAATCTCACACGAGGGCACCACATGCCACGCGGGGGAACTTCCAGCATAATGTAGGAGAAAAAGAAAGCGGTTCTGAAGGCGGAGCGACCAGGGCCCCCCAGCGCGCGACAAAGCACCGGCGGGACAGCGTTGACAGGGACGACCCGCTCCTCCTGCCGGTCACCGCCGCCCATTTGTCTGCTCGCCGGCGCGCCTCCTCTTGCGACCTTTTACTCTCCCTCCCTCCCTCCCTCCCTACTTCCCTCCCTCCCTCCCTCCCTCCCTCCCTCCCTCCCTCCCTCCCTCCCTCCCTCCCTCCCTCCCTCCCTCCCTCCCTCTCTCTTCCCTGGGATCTAATACCATCTTATTGGTTCCTGTAAAGGGACGGAAAAAAGGTGCACGAAAAAAAAACAAAGAAAGACGAAGACGAAGAATGAAAATAAGAAAAGGAGAGAAGAAGAGCACAAAAGCCGCCCTTCCCCGACCCGAAAAACGGCACTCAGGGGGAGTGCCATCCGTCGCTGCCAGGTGGGCCGACGCCACGCACCAGCGGCGGCATTTGTATTCACGCAGCTGCTGCTTGCCTTCTCGCCGAGTACTCCCTCGGATGGGCGTGCGGACGGAGACCGAAGAGGCGGACGGGCTTTGGTTGGGCTGCCTCCAATGCCGCCCACCCACATCGCGCGCCCACGCTACCCAGCGTAACCCGCCATTTTTTCTATTTTCTTAATGACGTCAGGGAATTTTCTGCATGATCCATCAGCTGCCGGCGGCGCCCGCTCTGCTGCTTCCCAAGTGCAAGACTTCACATACACTACAGGCAGAGACGCAAGGAATACAGGACACGAGTAAGGAGAGTGAAAAGAGAAGGGAAAATAAGCATTAAAAGAACAGAGAATATGAATAAACAAGTTGATGATCAATTACAGGACGAAAAGAAGCGAATTTATAGAATAGCAATAAGATCGACTAAAAACTATATTTATAAGTAACAACAATTATAGTTACCATACCGCTAATACTAACTGTAGGCATAATCAGAGAAAATTAAGACAAAAAACAAAAGCACAAAAAAATGGGAAACAAACAAATAAACACATCAATAAAAAAAAAAATATATGAATAGCTAAATCCGAAGAACACCTAAACAAAAACAACAACTAAACAAGGAGAATAAAAAAGAGATATAAAGAAAAAAGAAAAACAATAGAGAAAAAAAAAATAAGCAAAGCAAAAGAGCACACGGGAGCATCAATAAACAGAGCTGAAAAGCCTATGACATCTGTTCATTTACTCTCCCGCGGGCACACTTTCGCACCAATTTCACTTGACAACTCTTATATTCCTTTTGTCGAATTTTACGCATTTCGGGGAAAAAAAATTCATTTTCTTTTTAACTTTCTTTCTGAAACTTCTATCTCTAAGAAATTATTCGTGAAAATAAGAGAAAAATATCCCTTGTGTTAGTGAAAGCCCTGTTAAGTTCTATAAACATGACACAACTTTTTTCACATTCATAAAAAGACATGACTGAAACTCACGCCGTCCCTCGTTATTAGATTCGCTCTCCTGTCTCACCTATCTCCCTGTTTCGCGTAAATGTTCTCTTTCGTTATTCTGAATATCATGTAATTTGCATTTGTTCATTCCTTTGTTCTCGTTTCCTGTTTTCTCTTCCCTTCCTCTTTCTTTTCTCTTCCCTCTTCCCTCATTTATCATAAGGACTTCTGTAATCTATTTTTCACCGATACCTTTATGATGAATTTACATCGATTCCATAAATCCAATACTCATATTCATCAATAGTTTTAAGATCTATTTTCACCTATACTTCCACGATTCATTTTCATCAATAGTTCTACAATTCATTCATTCATTTTCACCAACAGTTCTACAATGCATTCACTCATTTCCATCTGCAGATCTTCAATTTATTAATTTTCACCAACAGTTCTCCAATTCATTCATCCATCTCCACCACCAGCACCAGCACCTTCCCTCCTCCTCCTCCTCCTCCTCCTCCTCCTCCTCCTCCTCCTCCTCCTCCTCCTCCTCCTCCTCCTCCTCCTCCTCCTCCTCCTCCTCCTCCCCATTTT
>NC_061854.1:11207987-11210487 GCF_019202785.1 Penaeus chinensis
CTCTCTCTCTCTCTTCATCTCTCTCTCTCTCTCTCTCTCTCTCTCTCTCTCTCATCTCTCTCTCTCTCTTCATCTCTCTCTCTCTCTTCATCTCTCTCTCTCTTTTCATCTCTCTCTCTCTCTTCATCTCTCTCTCTCTCTTCATCTCTCTCTCTCTCTTCATCTCTCTCTCTCTCTTCATCTCTCTCTCTCTCTTCATCTATCCCTCCCTCTCTCTCTTCATCTATCCCTCCCTCTCCCTCTTCCTCTCCCCCTCTCTCTCCCTCCCTCTCCTCCTCCTCCTCCTCCTCTTCCCCCTCTCCCCTCTCTATCCCTCTCCTCCTCCCCCACCCTACCTCCCTCTCTTTCGCATTTACGACCGCTGGGACATCAACACTACGCTCATTAGGGCCTCACGTTGACATCCGAGAAAAGACGAAACTGAAGACTAATCGACCTGCGCCGCTAAAAGGAGGGGTGGGTGGGGCTGGGGGGGGGGGGGATGGAGCACGATAGGTAAATGGGAGATTAGGAAGATAGGAAGAGGAGAAAACGGAAGGCGTAGGGGAAGTGAGAAAAGAGGAACGTGAGAGGGAAGGAGAAAGGGAGGGGAAGATGAGAAAGAGAGAGAAAATGAAGATTATAAAACACAAACATGGGAAAATGAAGCAGAAGATGAAGAAGAAGACGAATGAGGAGGAAAAGAGGGCTAAGAGGAAGAAGAAGAAAATGAGGGAGGGGAAAAGGAAGAGAAAGCAGTGGGGGAAATGGGAAGAGGAAGAGAGGGAGGACAAAGAAGAGGGTGAAGATGGAGAAAAGGATGATGAAGAGGAAGAGGGAGAGTATGAAGATTAAGGAGAAGAGGGAGAATAAAACTGCGAGGAAGTAGACGGAGAAGAGAAAGAAACAGAAACGACGGGAGAGAGAAGGAATAGGAGACGGAACATAAAGGAAATAAAGAAGTGGAGGAGGAAGCAGCGGGAGAGAAAGAAGATAAAGGCAGAAGGAGAAGAGGAAGAGGCGAGGAAGAGAAGAGGAAGAGGAGAGGAAGAGAAGAGGAGGGTCACACGCAGGATGACCATCGTGGTCAGTGGTCCGAAAACACCGCTCTATGATTTCCCTGGGGCGCAACTAGTTTTACGGGGGGGGGGGGGGGGTAAAGTAAAGTCGGGGATGATGTCATAGGTGAAGACGAATGGGAGGAGAGAGAGCATAGAAAATAGAAGAGAGAGAGAAAGAGCATAGAAAAAGGAAAAGAGAAAGTGAAAGAGAAAGAAAGAAAGAAAGAGAGATCGACAGAGAGACAGAGAGATCGAAAGAGAGAGAGAGAGACGGAAATGAGAAAGGGCATAAAAAAGAATACACACACACTCTCTCTAAATATGTATAGGGAGAGGGAGAGGGAGAGGGAGAGGGAGCGAGAGAGAGAGAGAGAGAGAGAGAGAGAGAGAGAGAGAGAGAGAGAGAGAGAGAGACTAGAGAGAGAGAGAGAGAGAGAGAGAGAGAGAGAGAGAGAGAGAGAGAGAGAGAGAGAGAGAGAGAGAGAGAGAGAGAGAGAGGAGAGAGAGAGAGAGAGAGAGAGAGAGAGAGAGAGAGAGAGAGAGAGAGAGAGAGAGAGAGAGAGAGAGAGAGAGAGAGAGAGAGAGAGAGAGAGAGAGAGAGAGAGAGAGAGAGAGAGAGAGAGAGAGAGAGAGAGAGAGAGAGAGAGAGAAAGAGAGAGAGAAAGAGAGAGAGAACTAGGAAGAGAAAAAGAGGGAGAGAAGATCTTATTTCACACAGAAAGAAATGATACGGTTAGCTGGGCACAGTTTCGGGAAGAAATGAGAGGACGCAATGGGCGTGACAAGGACATTATCAGGCAAAAAGGAAAACGATCTGATATAAAGAACTTGAAAGGCGATAAAGATGAAGATGACTGCGATAAAGATTATGACAAGGGTGATGATGGAATTTATAGTATAATGTATAGGAAGGTCAGTTAATAAACAAGTAAACCAGAGAGAGAGAGAGAGAGAGAGAGAGAGAGAGAGAGAGAGAGAGAGAGAGAGAGAGAGAGAGAGAGAGAGAGAGAGAGAGAGAGAGAGAGAGAGAGAGAGAGAAGAGAAGAAAAGAAAAGAAAAGAAAAGAGAGAGAGAGAGAAGGACAGGGAGAAAGATGAAAATAGAGAGAAAGAAAGAAATAAAAAAAAAAAAACTAAATAAATAGAGAACAGTAGAGAAAGGCATAGAGAGAAAGATATTTCTACGCCAACCCGCCCCACCCTCCACACTACCCCCGCTATCCGGCCGCCAGAGCCCGCATCGTCCGTATCCGACACACATAATCACTATCGGTTAATTGGCGGTCCCGCGGCAGATCGAGATACAGCCAAGCCACAGAGACACACAGATAATTACTCCTCTATCAAGTGCGGCATCAGACTGGAGCGGGGGAGGGAGAGGGGGAGGGAGAGGGGGATGGAGAGGGGAGGGGGAGGAGTGGCGGGAAGAGCAGAGGCAGCAGCAGAAGAAGGAGGAGGAGG
>NC_061854.1:11230487-11235487 GCF_019202785.1 Penaeus chinensis
TTCTGATTTATTTTTATTCTTTTTTTTACGACGGTCAGTTACACGTTCCAGGGAGAGGCGGGGAGGGGGCGGGGAGGGGACGGGGAGGGGGCGGGGAGGGGTACGGGGAGAGGACGGGGAGGGGGCGGGGAGGGGGCGGGGAGGGGGCGGGGAGGGGGCGGGGAGGGGACGGGGAGAGGGTGGGGAGGGTGTGGGGGGGTAAATTAAACAATCACTGGGATCTATTACAACACAGGGACATTATTAATCCATTGCCACGCGGTACATTTATATTGCAATAACCCCACTAGCAGAGCCACTTTCATATAACATATACCAAGCTGGTTATTCGATCGTGGAGATAAAATGAACATTGTTTAATTAATCCTAATGATGTTAATAAACGCAATTATCAGTGTCATTATAAAAGTGACACAACAGTAATGATAACAGTAATGGCAACAGTTATATATATAAAAAAAATAATAACAATGGTATTTATAACAAGCCTGGTAAAAATGGTTTAATCATATAATCAGTTCAGAAATATGCTGCATTTCATGCATGCATAATGACTATTTGTTTCACAGTCTAACCTCATCTGCTATGTAAGTGACGGCCAAGTGCACTTTCATCAGGGGCCGGCTGTGAACCACGCATGCATTATACAAAAATAGACATACATTTACATAAATCATGTGTATGTGTGTGAATATATATATATATATATATATATATATGTATGTATGTATGTATGTATGTACGTATGCATGTGTCTGTGTGTGTATAAGTGTGTGTGCAGTATTCACATAAATCATGTGTGTGTATGGATGTATGTATGTATGTATGTATGTATGTATGTATGTATGTATGTATGTATGTATGTATGTATTTATGTATGTATGTATATACATATGTACGTATATCATGTGTGTGTGTATGTATATATAACATTATATATATATATATATATATATATATATATATATATATATATATATATATATATGTGTGTGTGTGTGTGTGTGTGTGTGTGTGTATACATATATATATATATATATATATATACACACACACACACACACACACACACACACACACACACACACACACACACACACACATATATATATATCTAATATTACACAAATAGAAAGATCGCCAGACATATAGACCGACCTAAATAGATACAGGCAGATGAGATGATGCACTATTAATCATTCACATAATATCATTCCGCGGCCGCCTGCCTTCCTCTACATCTGTTATTTAAGAAGCGGTGGGAGAAAGGGTGGGGATGGGGGGGGGGGGAAATCCAATCAGAAAAGCTTTTATCTCCATGGAATGTAGGGAACAAGTGGAAGGCTCCGAGTAATGGAGAGAGAGGTGGGTGGGAGAAATAGAGGAAGGGGGAAATGCGTATTGTGAGAGAAGTGAGATATGAGAGCGACGTTGTAGATTTATTTTAACGTTCGAAAAAATATATATTTATGTGTGTGTGTGTGTGTGCTCGCGCGCGCGTGTGTGTGTGTGTGTGTGTGTGTGTGTGTGTGTGTGTGTGTGTGTGTGTGTGTGTGTGTGTGTGTGTGTGTGTGTGTGTGTGTGTGTGAGTGTGTGTGTGTGTGTTGTGTGTTGTGTGTGTGTGTGTGTGTGTGTGTGTGTGTGTGTGTGTGTGTGTGTGTGTGTGTGTGTGTGTGTGTGTGTGTGTGTGTGTGTGTATGTGTTTATGTGTGTGTATTTGTGTGTGCATGTGCGTGTGTGTTTATGTGTGCATGTGCGTGTGTGTTTGTGTGTGCATGTGTGTGTGTTTGTGTATGCATGTGTGTGAAAAGTGGGTTTGTGTGCACGGTCACTACCATAACGTTATAACAAGTAGATAAACTTTAAAGCGAATTTGTCTCTATTTCAGGATGCTGGTGCTGCGGAACGTTCACTAATTCCTAATTTTCCATCGAAAAGGTGTGCCCATGCATTTTTGCGGAACATGATGCCAATTCTGCCTATTAGTTAAGTTTATGTGTATGTAAATGTGTGCATGTGTACGTACGTGTATGAGTTCATGTTTGTCTTGTCCAGACTGTGAACTGGTTGACATCAATTCTTTGAGAAAGACATACATATGTACATACACACACACATACATACACACTGAACTGATTACGAATATGTCAGTATATACATATACTTATATATAATCATACACTCATGATTGTCGTTCCTGGCGTTATTTTAAAAACTAACTTATCATTTACATTTTCTTTAAACGATACAGTTATACAACAACACCGCTTTCTTGCCCCTTCACCAATAAGAAGGGCGGCAAATATACAAACCTAGAAAACGCGACTCTCACAAGAGGAATGTAAACAAACAAACCACAGCGACGTCTCCAGTTTGTTTACATTCCGGGGTCGAGTATTGCACACTATGGCTTCCGTTCATTGGCTGCGACCACCATTCCACGCTGCAATGAGGAACAGCTAATACCTCCGAATGCTACCTGATCTGCAACTTTGCAACGTCTGCAACCCGGAGACACGTAGCGGGAGAGTGACAGCAAACAACCTGGACACGCATTTGCCTGTTGGTGATCGCTATCGGCTGCTCGAGAGCGCTTTGTAAACGTCTCCTGTGACCTTTCACTCCTGAACTTGGCACAACCGAAGGACTAAATCCGCCATCAATACTTTCGATTCCCTGTCACAAATAATGTACAGCTAATAATCATTAAGAAACAGACACATCAATAAATCATGACGGAAAGGCGAAAGAATACCACAAAACAAAGAGATCGAATCTAAATTAAACAAAAGAGGAGTTCCATATCCACAGACCCTACATCCCTAAACCCCAAACACCAATCATCAAATAAATAATTTCGTTCCTCCCTAACCAATCACGTCAGAGGTAAAGAGAGACCGAGAAGGGAAGGGGGACGAAAGCACAGGAAGGGGAATAAGAGCAGGAGAAGAAAAGGGAAGGTTAAAAGAGTGGGGTGGAAAGAGGTTAAGAGGGCGAGAGGGACACGTAAAGGGAAATGGGTGGGAAAGGCTAAAAGGATTTATTTCTGTGCATTTCCTTTTACCAAGGTGCTGAAGCCAGAGACAACGGCCTGTTCCATGCCCACCTATTTCATCCTCTGAGGCTCTTCCTTAAGGCAATTACGGCCTGATCACCATCGTATGGCACATTTTAAATTTAACATTAGAGGAAGATAAATAAACATACGCATGACAAGGTGAGCGCAAACGCATTTAAAGACGGGTAGAGTATAGAGACTCATCTATGGCGGTATTCCCTGAGGCCGTAGAACGCAAATCCAAAACGCATCTACATTCTGCTTGAATTTCATTAGTATCCAATACCTACTTACCCCCCCCCCCCCCCCCCGCCCGCTCCTTCACAATCTCCCTCATTCAGCCTGAGGTCCAGCCTCGCCTCCCCTTTTACGACTGCGCGCGGGGGGGAAATCTAATCGCGCAAAGATATTTACACGTTTACCTTACAAGGTCCGATGAGCCGGTTCCTCGGGGGGGTTTTACGACCATCGGAAAAGCGAGTGTCTTCGTCCTCCCCGGACCGGACCAGCGTCCTCAGCCATCGGTCGCCGAGGTTCATTATCGCCTACCTAGCAACTCCGGTATCGTTTCAGGACTCCCGGAGGATGGCTCGGGACGTCGTGGCTCGTTCTCGGACCCACAGTATGCCGAATATGCCCGCGTGGGTGTCTATGCTCCTTTCGGAGACGCCAGGGGAGCCGCGTCGCGCTCGGTGACGATCCAGGGCCGGAGTGTTGCCATCACATCAGTCGACATTTTTTTCTTCCAGCCCGAGAGTCGTAAAGATACGCCATGATCCCAAGGAATGTCTTGTGTCCATAACACTTCCACCAAGTGGATATATTAATTATCTAATAATTAGAATTGCGGCCGTTCACGGACTTAATCACGTCTAGCACAATTTTTTTTTCTCTCCATATGGCTCGTCAATCATCCTTGCGCATGTCTACCTTCATTCGTTTCAGTCCGTGTGCCCCTGATGTTACCTGGCAGGCCACCTCATCTTATCGCAATAATATCACACTACTTCGCTCTCTTAACACGCGCCCGTCCCACCCCGAGGCAGCGCGTTGGCATGTGCGTGTTTCTGTGTTTGCGTGTGTGTGGCGGCCTCTGATGGCGACTCACGTAACCATCTCCCCATGGCAAACGAGATTAGGCTGGGAAACTAATAACAGAGGGAAAATATACACAAGAAATAACAATAATGTGCAATGCGCTGCAATGCTTCACCTCTCTTGGCCTGTGGGCTAACCCCCTCAGGCTGCATTGCAACACAAGGCGTAGAAGGAGAGAGAGAGGAGAGAGGAGAGAGGAGAGGGGAGAGGGGGAAGGGGGGTAGGGGTGGGAGGAGCTGAGTAAATACAGATGAGTGAGGCGTGGTGAGCTGAGTAATCCATCCACAGAGGAATTCTTCTGGCGTTGCCTGCTTGCAACAAGAGGCTGTAACTTGCAATGGCATGACCACATGAGTGTGGGAGTGTTGGTTCTCCTCTTAAAAAAAGAGAAGAAAAACGAAATAAAATAGAAGCTTTGAGCATCTGCAAGAGGGGTTCCTCCTGTGATATTTCAATGTTGTGTTGTTCCCGAGGCATTTCCCTAGCCGTCACTCGCACAGAACTCAGATCAGTGTATGAGATGTATACATGATAGACATCTCTCTTAAATCTCATTTAAAATATCTGCTTTGTAATGATAGTAATCATAGCAAAAATCAACAACAGCTTCTATTCGCAATTTTCTGTATTACATATCCTTCAAACATGTTTTGAACAGCTGCACAACAATGTATAAGTCACAAAAAATAATAATACAAATTTACTCCGCTCTAATCTCCAATCAACCGCGCACATTGCAACAGCTTGCAACGGCCAATCATCCCGCAACCATAATAAGAAACATGCAAATATCATTTCCCTCCATAACCGACACCTTCCCTCTGCCCGTCACCTATTTGCAATA
>NC_061854.1:11257987-11277987 GCF_019202785.1 Penaeus chinensis
GTGAAGCGATCAAAAATGGCGCGAAAACACGACACATCATCCGGGACGTCGCGCTCATTTCGCCCGCCGTATTACAATTGTCGTCGACTTGGCGAGGTACTTTGATAATGCGACGTAATAGATTAAAACGTTTCATTGCAATGATCAACCCGAACAATCGCCAAATTATCCTCCATTATGCAAATGAGGCGGGAGTTAATCGCTCACCTGGGAGACGCTGCCCCGGGATGGCGCAGTTCAGTGTTATAACCGACCTTGCTATGTCACACAACTCTCTGCATACATTTGTTTATCGCTCTTCTCTTGTTTCTCCATCCCTCCCCCCCTCTCTCTTTCTCTCTCTCTTTCTTTCTTTCTTTCTTTCTTTCTTTCTTTCTCTCTCTCTCTCTCCCTCTCTCTCACCGCGATCCGACAAGAGCTGAACTGTTCACCGGTTGTTCAATGCTCAGACACGATTTTTCGGAATGCGAACGATCAATAAATACCAAAGTTGCCGTCATCCATGAAAGCTAAATTGTAGAAAAAGTAGCCTTCATATTTTTCTTTTATCGGCAATTCAAATTTGTATGCACTTCAAGAAGAGAAAATAATTTGCAGTCATGTCTGATTGCAGTTTTTCTTAATATAAGGTACTTACTGCTGTATACGATATATATATATATATATATATATATATATATATATATATATAATATACATGTGTACATATGTGTATATATATTCATATATATATACATATATATATAATATATATATATATATATATATATATATATAATATATATATATATGTACACACACACACACACACACACACACACACACACACACACACACACACACACACACACACACACACACACACACACACACACACACGCACACACACACACACACATATATATATATATATATATATATATATATATATATATATATATATTATATATGTATATATATGCATATGTACATATATATATATATATATATATATATATATATATATATATATATATATAAATATAAGAACCTGCAAATATATGCATCCATGCACACACACACACACACACACACACACACACACACACACACAGACAAGCCTTTCATTCTTTAACTGATAATCAATTTCCCTATAATTTACTTGACAAAGCAACATTACAAATACTAATATGTTTACAACACTATCAACATGTAATAATTATCACAGTTATAACAGTTATCATTACAATCATCACCGATCGCCGCCTTTGTTACCTTTCCCTAAAAAAAGTAGGAAAAAACACATCAGCTCCGCCTTACAAAGCCTTTCTCTCCCGTGCGTTCGAGTCGCTCCCGCGTGCAAGGAGAGGCTGGCGTGACGTCATTTCGTTCCCAGAAGTCTCACCTGCGTCTCTCTTAATGGTTTGAATGCATCCATCTTTATTTGCGTCTCACAAGCCCCATTACCTTCTCGTCTGTCTCCTGGAGGTGCATTACGCGAAGCCCGAAGCACGGCTCACTCTGAGGGCGGCTCTGCGGGAATTGCAGCTGGACGCAGAGAGAGCATTTCGTTATTCTCGCGGCGCGGCGCTGGCGAACAAGGGCTCGCAGGGTGGATGTATGGAGACGGATGGGTGCCACGCTGACAGCTGCGCTAAGAGGGAGATGGAGCGCAAGGTAGATAGCTAACTGGCCAGAAGGAGGGAGAGAGGAGGGAGAGAGGAGGGGGAGAGGGAGGGAGGGAGGGGGAGAAGGAGCGAGAGAGAGAGAGAGACAGAGAGAGAGAGAGAGAGAGAGAGAGAGAGAGAGAGAGAGAGAGAGAGAGAGAGAGAGAGAGAGAGAGAGAGAGAGAGAGAGAGAGTATGAGAGGTAGTACGAGACAACGAGAGAAGAGGAGAAGCAGAATAAGCCTGCTAAGAATACTAAAGTAGTGCAGTAGCTGACCCCGGGCGGCCGCGGCCCCCCCGCTGCGCCCAGCCTCATTGCCCGCCCGGTGATGGCCCGGTGGACGCCGCAGGTCCAACGTGAGTAATGACACTCATTACACAACATCCCTCATCATCACTCATTACTCATCACTCTGGAAGCCCTCCTACGCTACGTCTCACCATCAGTCACACTCACAATCAACACTAACGTCGAGACCCCAGGCTCCAGAAATGCTTGCAAGAGTGCACGCGGATGTGCTCCGTCTGTCACCCATCGCCACAACTATCGCCACCGCCTTCGCCTTCCCAGATCCCGTGGAAGGGCCTCGACGCCCCTCCGCCGACGGACCCCTCGCCCGCGCTGATTGCGGACATTAATCAGCAATCACTCGTCACCTGATGAGCTTCTCCTCAACACAATAGAACCCCCCTATACCCCCGTCCCCCCTCCCGGTGCCCCTCCCCACTGGCTGCCCCTACGCCTGTTTTCTTTTCTTCTTCTCTCGAGGCCTTCCGTTTCTTTAATTCTTTCTATGTTTGCTTGTTTCTTCTTTTTATGTTTGTGGCTCTCTTCTTCATTCTATGGATGTTTCTTACTTCTTTCTAATACCTTCCTTCCTTCCTTTCTTTCATTCGTTCTCCTTCCCTAGGCCTTCCCCTTCTTTCACTCTTCTTCTCTCTGTGTCTTCCTTTCCTTTCCTTCTTTCCTCTACTTCTCTCCATGTTTTCCCTTTCTTTCATTTTTTTCTCTATGTCTCTCCTTTCTTTGTCTTCTGCTTCTGTCGGCGAAAACGTGTCATTTTTACAAGGTGTGTGGCTCTCCCTGGGAAGGCTTAAGTGAGGACACGCCTTGATCACAACGACTATGTTCGTACGTCGCCCATCTGTGGTGGCGGAAAGTGGGGGGAGGGAGGAAGAGGAGGAGGAGGAGGAGGAGGAGGAGGAGGAGGAGGAGGAGGAGGAAGAGGAGGAGAAGAGAAGGAGGAGGAGGAGGAGGAGGAGGAGAAGAGGAGGAGAAGAGGAAGAGGAGAAGGAGGAGGAGGAAGAGGAGGAAGAAGAAGAGTAGGAGGAGGAAGAGGAGGAGGAGGAGGAGTAAGAAAAGGAGGAGGAGGAGTAAGAAAAGGAGGAGGTGGAGTAAGAAGAGGAGGAGGAAGAGGAAGAGAAGGAGAAGGAGGAAGAGGAGGAAGAGGAGGAGAAGGAGGAGGAGGAGGAGGAGGAAGAGGAGGAAGAGGAGGAGGAGGAGGAGGAGAGGAGGAGGAGGAGGAAGAGGAAGAAGGGGAGGAAGACGAGGAGGAGGAGGAAGAGGAAGAGGAGGAGAAAGAGGAAGAGGAGGAGGAGGAGGAAGAGGAGGAGGAGGAGGAGGAGGAGGAGGAGGAGTAAGAGGAGGAGGAGGAGGAGGAGTAAGAAGAGGAGGAGGAGGAGGAGTAAGAAGAGGAGGAGGAGGAGGAGGAGGAGGAGGAAGAGTAGGAGGAGGAGGAGGAGGAGGAAGAGGAGGAGGAGGAAGAGAAGGAGGAGGAAGAGGAGGAGGAGGAAGAAGAAGAGGAGGAGGAAGAGAAGGAGGAAGAGGAGGAGAAATGGAGGAGGAAGAGAAGGAAGAGGGCAGGGCAGGGGAGGGGAGGGGAGGGGTGAGGGAAGGGGAAGATTAGGAGGAGGAGGAGGAGGAGGAGGAAGAGTAGGAAGAGTAGGAGGAGGAGAAAGAGAAGATGGAAGAGGAAGAGGAGGAGGGGAAGGGGGAGGGAGATACTGACAAGAACAGTAATAAAAATGACAATGAGAATAATAAAATAAAAATGGTAATGATGATAATGATAATAGTAACAGTAACAGAGAGGGTGATGATTGATAACAACAGCAAACACAACAAAAATAACAATATCAATAAAATAATAAATAAAATAATAATAACCACATCAAAATGAATAATAATAATGATGATGATAATAAAGAAATAATATGGTAATAATAATAATAATAATAATAATAATAATAATAATAATAATAATAATAACGATAAAAACAACAAAACAATAATAAAAATGATAATAATAATCATAATAATAGCAATAATACTAATAATAATAACAATAACAACAACAATAAACCAGATGGCAATGAGTTCAAACGATGAAAGATGCGATTTCGTCCTGTGGCATTTGCAATGGGAATCTTGCAATGCAATGCGAGCGCCAAAACTCGGGTTTCGTTAGTCCACGTACATCCCCGGGCTACTCTTAGTAATGAGAAAAAATTCCTTCGTCTCGGAGAAAGAGAGATGAGAAGGGAGGCGGATGAGTGAGGAGGAGGAGGAGGAGGAGGAGGAGGAGGAGGGGGAGGAGGAGGAGGAGGAGATGGATGAGTGAGGAGGAGGAGGAGGAGAAGGAGGAGGAGGAGGAGGAGAAGGAGGAGGAGATGGATGAGTGAGGAGAAGGAGAAGGAGGAGGAGGAGGAGGAGGAGGAGGAGGAGATGGATGAGTGAGGAGAAGGAGGAGGAGGAGGAGGAGGAGGAGGAGGAGGAGGAGGAGGAGATGGATGAGTGAGGAGGAGGAGGAGGAGGAGGAGGAGGAGGAGGAGGAGGAG
Source organism: Penaeus chinensis (assembly GCF_019202785.1). Classification (NCBI taxonomy): domain Eukaryota; kingdom Metazoa; phylum Arthropoda; class Malacostraca; order Decapoda; family Penaeidae; genus Penaeus; species Penaeus chinensis. The sequence goes on from NC_061854.1 coordinate 11,262,472, forward strand.
GAGGTGAAGGAGGAGGAGGAGGTGGATTAGTGAGGAGAAGGAGGAGGAGGAGGTGGATGAGTGAGGAGGAGGAGGAGGTGGATGAGTGAGGAGGTGGATGAGTGAGGAGGAGTGAGGAGGTGGATGAGTGAGGAGGAGGAGGAGGAGGAGGAGGAGGTGGATTAGTGAGGAGAAGGAGGAGGAGAAGGTGGATGAGTGAGGAGGAGGAGGAGGAGGAGGAGGAGGAGGAGGAGGAGGAGGAGGAGGAAGAGGATGAGGCGAGGAGGGGGGGGAGGAGGAAGAGGAAGATAATGAAGGAGGAGGGTGGGTGGGTGAAGGAAAATGAGGATTGAGGGAAAGGGGATGAAGGGGAGAAGAGGGACGGGGAGGGGTGGGTGGGACAGGGAGAGAGGGAGGGACGAAAAAAGGGAGAAAGTGAGGGAGGAAGGAAATGAGAAAGAAAAAAAGAAAGAGAGAGAGAGAGAGAGAGAGAGAGAGAGAGAGAGAGAGAGAGAGAGAGAGAGAGAGAGAGAGAGAGAGAGAGAGAGAGAGAGAGAGAGAGAGAGAGACAGAGAGAGACAGAGAGAGACAGAGAGAGACAGAGAGAGAGAGAGAGAGAGAGAGAGAGAGAAAGAGAGAGAGAGAGAGAGGGGGGGGGTGAGAGAGCATGAGGAATGGGAAAAAACAAACAAAAAGGAAAATGACAAGGCAGATAAAAGAGAGAGGAGATGAGAAAGCGTTAGAAAGGACAGACAGATTATAGAGATAAAGAGAGATGGAGTGAATATAAATAATAAATAAATAAGAGGAGATTAATAAATATGAATGCAAACAGGAGAGCGAGAAAGATACTGAGAAAAGGAAAAATGAAACAAATGTGGATAAAAACAGACAGGCCAAAACACAAAAAGATCCGATAAAAATAAAGCAGAAACAAAGGCGAATAACTCCATTTAATCATCCATTATCCATTATTACGATCCCAATCACCTCGCTTATTTTATGGCATGTAGCCAGAAGTGTAAATCCAACTCGGGGCCATTTCAATAATGAGTAACATACACCGGCGAGGTTACGAGATCAGACCTCATAATGGAGGCTTCTGACTCCATTTCTGCCTCGTTCTCACGCTTTCTCGCTTTTGTTGCTTTTTCTCGGGCTCTTGCATTCGTTGCTTTTCCTCTCGGCATCTCGTTCGGTCTAGTTCGTTCTCTTTCGATCGCTGACAGACTCACTCACTCACTGACTCACTCACTCACTCACTCACTCACTCACTCACTCACTCTCTCTCTCTCTCTCTCTCTCTCTCTCTCTCTCTCTCTCTCTCTCTCTCTCTCTATCTCTCTCTCTCTCTCTCTATCTCTCTGTTTTTTTTTGTTTTGCTTTTTACCCTCTCTCTTTTCGCTCTTACAAGGGCGCATTCATAAATAAAATATGGATGATAATATTATTAAGGAAAAAAGTAATAGCGATGATAATAACAATAATAATAAAAATAACAACAATAAGGTGAACATAATATTACTAATACTAATTATCAGTAATAACATAATGACGAGAAAAATTAATGAACATCAGAAATAGCAACAATAATATCAACATTAATAATGGTGATGGTAAAATACTACTGTACTAATAAAAGTGAAGAAAATAACATTACAGAAACAGGCAACAGCACTGCTCGCCCGGCGCGCGCAAGCAGGTCGACCGCAGGCTGCTTGCGTGGAGGCAGCGCGCATAACTCGTGATTGCAGTCCCTCAATCAGGGGATTCCTCATAAAGCCGACGTAACTCTGCGCATGCCCTGAGTACTCGTTTCGGACTCTTGACTCCCTGTTCTCGCCCGCGGAACGGCTTCGAAAATGCCTCGCAGATAATGACTTCATCACAGGATACCGATCTTGCAAATTGCGCCGCGTCGATGCCAGTATTGCAGCTCGCAAGGCAATAGCGCGGTAATTATCAAAATACCCGCATGCTCCAGCGCGGCCGCTCTGCATACTCCTCAAAGGGCTTCCCGGAAGTGGCTCACGGAATCGATGCGCGGTGCTACAAGTCCTGGTGGCTTGGATAGGACTATTTTCTATTAATTGTTCATAATACCTATTTCGAATGACAATAGTTTGATATACAATACGCACTGTACAGCCAATCGGCACTTGCAAAAAACAACTACAACTATTAAAAAGAAGAAGAAAGATGATATAAGACAAGAGTTTCACTAATATCAACGATAGATAGAAAAATAAAATAAAAAAAAGTGAAAAATAGGCAGCCCATGATGTCAATAACAATGATACTGAAATTGACAACAATAGTGGCAATATCAGAATCACTCATAATAACAATAATTATTCTAATATCATCCATAATAATAATAATAATAATAATAATAATAATGGTAATGATAAGCACAATAACAACGACAATAATAATAACAATATATAATAACAAAAAGGACAGTCGATATAATTATGATGATGGTGATAAGCGGAAGGGTACGGAGAATTACGAAGAACTGCAATTAAAAAACAAGACATGGTACGACATGAAATAATAAAACAGTATAAAACCAAACCAATAAAAGAGACAAACGAGCAAAATGCTCCACCAACCTCGACGACAACTCCGCACTCCGGTCTCGCTCTCACTCCTCACTCCCGCTGCTCTTTCCACAGATGCAAGACTGCGGACTCATTAGGCCCATCATTAATCACCATGTATCATTACTATCTGATGAAAGCCGCGCCAGCTCCGAGTCCCGATCCACATCAATTTCTCTGTCTCTCTGTCTCTGCCTCTCTCTGTCTGCGTCACACCGCGTCCTTAGAATATTAAGTCCCTAGACGAAGAAACAGCTTCCTTCCAAAGTCCTTTTGGTTAAAAGACCAAACGCTCGGCGGCGGCAGAAGTCCCCCATCCCCCCCTTCTTCCCTCCCCTCTCTACGCACAAGTCCTCCTCCCACCTTCTTCCCTCCCCCTCTACGCATGACCCCCTTAACCCCGTCTCCTCCCCCCCTACGCCTCCCTAGTAATGGCCCCCTAAGAAGTCCCTCAACCCTCTCTCTCACCCCGGGGGAGGTTAAGAGGTTCCTCCGGGCTGTACTCGGTGTTCTTGCTTCATTACTGCTACTTACTACTTAATTACGGCCGCCACTCACGTCATGCTGCGTGCCTGTGTCGGCAGAAGTAGCAGGGAAGAGGAGGGGAGAGAAGAGGGGGGGGGGGGTGAGTGGATGGAAGAGTAGCAGGGAGGAAGGAAGGATGGGGCGAAGGAAGGATGGAAGGATGGGAGGAAGGAAGGAAGAAAGGATAGAAGGAGAGGAAGATGGGAAGGAAGAAAGGAGAGAGAAAGGAAGAACCATAGAAAGGAGAGAGGATGAGGGAAGGGTGTAATGCGAGAGAGAAAGGGAAGAGGGGACCGAGAATGAGAGACCAGAAAGCGAAAAAGAAATCAGTGGAGCATGGGGGCACAAACCAAAACCAGACCACTGAAGAAAAAACAGTACTTCCACCCGAAAAAGACATGAAAAAGCGACAGACGACCTGTTGCGACCAGGATTCCACAGAGCGCAGGGGAGGAACCCCAAGCTACCCCCCTTCCCCCTCTCCCAAGAAAACAGATCCAGAGAGACTTATTAAGTACTCAATAAAAGTCGTTCCTGCCACATAAATCGCTCCAGTTACGAAATATTAGTCAGCCACAGACCGAAGAAACCAGGAAACGAATCAAGTCATTCCTCTCGCATCGTAACCTGGAGATGACATTCCTCGAAGGAGAGATGGCGCTGTCCGAGGAAGAGGGCTGGAGGAGGAGGAGGAGGCCTGGAGAAGGAGGCTGGGGGGAGGGAGGGTGGGATGGCGGGGAGGGGCGAATGGAGACACATGGAAACCGGGGTGGAGGGGGGGGGCGTCAAAAAATGAGTTTTCTGCTAAAGTGAAGAGACTTTTGAGTGTAGCGGAGAGGAAACAGTATGCGGGAGGGGGGTGGGGGGGCGGAGGGAGGAGAGTGAGGGAAGAGAGGGAGACGGAGAGTGGGACAGGGAACGAGAAAGAAAAAGAAAGGGAGAAATAGAGAAAGACAGATAGATAGGGAGATAGATAATGATAAAGAACGAAAGACAGAGAGAGAGAGAGGAAGGAGAATGAGAAACTATTTTTCTGCAGAATTGGAAACTTTTGAAAGGAGAGGAGAGGAAACAGTGTGAAAAAGGGGAAATGGAGAACGATGGAAGGGAAGGGAAGAAGGGTAGAAGAAAAGAAGTGAGGAAGGGAGGAGAGAGAGAAAGACAGAAGCGAGAGAGGAAGGGAGGAGGAGAAGGAGGAGAGAGAGAGAGTAATAGCAACCAATGCTTCTGGGAAGTTTGGAAGAGCCTGCCTGCTTCCTCTCCATCCCTCCCTCCCTACCCGGCTCTCTCTTTCCCTCCCTCCCTCCCTCTCTCCCTAGCCGGCTCTCTCTTTCCCTCCCTTCCTACCCGGCTCCATCCCTCCCTCGCCCCCCCCCCCCCTCCTTTAGCAAACGCCTTGGAAGACTATTATCTCAAACTATCGGATTATGGCTCGGAATAATTTTCTTCGTCAGAATGTGATCGTTTTCCTCGACGAATAGGTGAAGCGGTCGTTGAATACGTTATCTGCCCGTTTGTTAAACTTTAAATTGCCGCTTAAATTATGGTTATCTGATGCTCCTTCGCCTCTTCCGTGCGCGCGCATGCATGCATGTATGTATGTATGTATGTATGTATGTATGTATGTATGTATGTATGTATGTATGTATGTATGTATGTATGTATGTATGTATGTATGTATGTGTGTGTGTGTGTGTGTGTGTGTGTGTGTGCGCGCGCGTGCGTGCGTGCATGCGCGTGCATGTGAACGTGCGCGCTTGCGTGCGTGTGTGTGTGCGTGTGTACGTGTGTGCGCCGTTGCTCATTTCACTAGGTTTTATAGACTATTCGAGGCTTGCATCATTCTGGTCGTTCTAAAGTAATAAACTCGCAATTTCCTTGCTTTATTAACATCGCCTCGTCTCGTTTACGCCTGGAAGAGAAATCGAGCCGAAATCTCTAGCTTCCTTTGCTCGGATGAAGACAAGTAAACACAATCGCAATTCTCTTGACCTTCGATTTCTCATTATCTTTTATATCCCTTTATTTCTCTCCATCGTTTTTTTTTTTCCCTTCTTGGTCTGTCTGTCTGTGTATTAGTCAGTCAGTCCTCTCTCCTTCCTCTCCTTCTCCTTCTCCGTCTCCATCTCTCTCTCCCTCTCCCTCTCCCTTTCCCTCTCCCTCTCTCTTTCTCGAGCCCAACCCTTCACCCATACGCTGCATCTAACGAGTAAAAATTGCATCGAAAAAAAAAACCCAGCACGACTCATCTTAATCACCTATTCTCGAGAGCCAGAAAAATTACCGCCGACGTCCATAACGGAGTACCTCACACCGCGCTGACGGTTCGGCCTTCCAAGACGGATTAGGGCGTCCCTCCCTCTTATCTCCTCCTCCACCCCTCTCTCTCTTATCTCCTCCTCCTCCTCCTACTCCTCCTCTCTTATCCTCTGCCCCTCCCCTCCCTCCTTTATCCCATTCCTTTCTTGTTCTCTGCGTCTCTCCTCTCTAACTTATTCCCCTCCCCCTCCCCTCCTTCCTTTAGTCCCTCCCCCTCCTACCGCTCCCCCTCCATAGCCTCCTCCTTGCCCCCAACATCATACTGCCTTCACATCCCCCCGTCACCCCCCCCCTCCCGACGTCTTACTCCACTCCCTCTTACTCCTTCCACGTGCCCTTCTCTCTCTCCTTCGCCTCTGCTTCGTCAGCGGCGTGGGAGAAAGTGATGGATAATTATGCCATAACGGGTATAAATCGGGATGCTCCCTTAGGCTTAGCATAATTAATCTACGAGGCGGAGGTTGAATTTCGAGCGGTCGTGCGTGCGAAGAGGGAAGCAGGGAGAGAGGAAGGAAATTCGGAAAGAGAGAGGAAGGGAGGAAGGAAGGAAGAGCGGAGTAGGAACAGAGTTTAGGAAGAGGTGGGAGGGGGAATGGGGAAGGGGGGGAGTGGGGGAGGCAGGGAGACATGGAAGGAGGGAGAGGAAGAGAGAGAAAGAGAGAAAGAGAGAGAGAGAGAGAGAGAGAGAGAGAGAGAAAAGAGAGAGAGAGAGAGAGAGAGAGAGAGAGAGAGAGAGAGAGAGAGAGAGAGAGAGAGAGAGAGAGAGAGAGAGAGAGCGAGAGCGAGAGAGAGAGAGAAAAGTCAAATTAATGGCCGTCCATTTAATAAGCACTTGCAATCTACCAATCACCCGCATCAGCCTGTCCACGGGCGGGGTAACTTTCTTCGTGAAAAACGCGCCTGGCAATTATTTAGGCCTAAGCCGATGACCACTAGGCCGTCTTGGGGAATGTACGGCACAGCTTCATACTCCGCTGGTGCCTCAGGGTGCCGGAAGTGCCCTCTTTCGCCCTCCCTCTCTCCCTCGCCTCTGTTCGCTTCGTAAAATTTCTCTGCTCTACTCTCATGCTCTCTAGTTTCTTATCTCTCTACCAAGTTCTCTCTTTTTTAATTTTCCTCTTGCTTTAAACACACACACACACACACATACACACACACAGATATGTGTATATGTGTGTGTGTGTGTGTGTGTGTGTGTGTGTGTGTGTGTGTGTGTGTGTGTGTGTGTGTGTGTGTGTGTGTGTGTGCGTGCGTGCGTGCGTGCGTGCGTGCGTGCGTGCGTGCGTGCGTGCGTGCGTGCGTGCGTGTGTGTGTGTGCGTGTGTGTGTGTTTGTGTGTGAATGTCTATGTTGCAAGTCTGCCACAGCCCCCTAAATCTAGAAATGAGTTCTGGTAGTAATGACGAACATAAATAAGATTATGTTGCTGTAATGCTGATGGTGATGGTAGTGAAGGTGTCATGATGTTGATAACGACGAAGATAAAACACATCGTCCACCCTGCAGAGTCTAAAATACGAAGAACCAGAGGAAAATCTGAAAGAAATAAAATAAAAGAAATGAACCTACAGCGGAAAAATCAAAATCCCCGGAGCTCCAACGAGACGAAACCTCAGCGAAGATATTAATTACCCAATTCATCGTTGCAGTCTAAAGAAAAGAAGGATATGAATCGACAATAATCACAGCTTAAATCATAAAAAATAAACCTTCATAAAAATAAGCCTACTTGATATTTTCATCTTTCTAGTACGAAGGGCCTGTGGCCGTGACAAGCCTGCAAAAAAAGTCCGGCCAAAGTCTTCGTAACTTCTTAAACTTTCGTCATTAATAACTCGACTCCAAGAGCTTATTCTCGCTTGCCAAGTCTTTATAATCCTGTGCCTTGCTGTCCGAGAAGAGAAGACGTCTGGAAAAGCAACAATAAAGTGAGAAAAAAAGCAAGAACACGAGGAAAAAATAAGAAAAGGACGAATCAGAAAATTCGGAAGAAAAGGAGATAATATGACAAGACCGAATGAAAAAACAACAAAAGAATTCAGATAATACAAAAGGAAATAATGAAACATAAGAAAGTAAAAAAGAAATATGAAAGAATATGAAAAAACAAGAGGGAAAAACGTTGCCAGCGACCACTGGAAAAGGTGCCCCGTTCCGTTAATACAAGGTTAACCACTGTGTACAGCATAAATATTTGTGTTCGCATAATGGGATCACAGTTAATTCACATCGGCGGATGTCTGTTGATGAATATTCGCTCTAAAAATAAATATATGAATGAAAAGCACAATTCTCCCATTTTAGAGCACAGACAATGCTTGCACATATTTCACTTTCTATTACTATAAAATTCAACAAAACTGTAATGTTGACACATTTTTTGCAAAATTTGCCCAAAATTACAAAGACTTCCATACGTCCGTTACCATGAATAGGGGAATGTGATCATTGTTGCAGTATCGTTATAAGTACAATGGTATGACTTAATATCTATAATATCATCAATAGTAGTATCCTTAATATGTCTACAGGTATTGCAAGCATCAGCATTATCATTAGTAGTATCCTTAATATGTCTACAGGTATTGCAAGCATCAGCATTATCATTAGTAGTAGTAGTAGTAGTAGTAGTAGTAGTAGTAGTAGTAGTAGTAGTCGTAGTAGTAGATGTGGTGGTAGTAGTGGTGGTAATAGTAGTAATAGCAGTAGTAGTAGTAGTCGTAGTAGTAGTAGTATAAGTAGTATAAGTAGTATAAGTAGTAGTAGTAGTAGTAGTAGTAGTAGTAGTAGTAGCAGCAGCAGCAGCAACAGTAGTAGTAGTAGTAGTAGTATAAGTAGTATAAGTAGTATAAGTAGTAGTAGTAGTAGTAGTAGTAGTAGTAGTAGTAGTAGCAGCATTATTATTATTAGTAGTAGCAGCAGTAATAGTAGTCGCAGCAGCAGCAATAGTAACTGTAGTAGTGACAGCAGCATTAGTTCAGTTCAGCAGTATTTTTAACCGTCAACACGGTACCGGTAGCTCTAACGACAACGGTCGATGGAGCAATACTTGAACATGAATAAATCGAAAAAACGGTGTGACTGGTGGACCCCCCCCCCCCCCCCCCCCGGCCCCGCACACCCGTGTTGAGACGCGCGGCAAAAAATCGCTCAAACTCGACAATCATCGGCGGCCAATTCCAACACACCAGCGGGAGAACAACCGGTTCCGTCGCCGTGACGAATGATGGACGAAGAGGAAAAAAAAAAAAAAAAAGGAATGAAAGAGATGAGAAGGGGGGGAAAAGATGTCTATATATGTCGAGAACCTGTTAAGCATCGCACTGCAGCCAATAACGAGCCGCCGACGACGTCCCCACGAGCCAAGGGGCGTGACGAGCGGACCACCGGCATCGGGAGCGGAGCCAGCGCTCGCCCGGCGCGACCTGCCTGCGCCCTTAGGCCCACGCGCTTGCAGTTGCTGTTGCACTTACACACGCACATGGATTCTTCTCACTCATTCTCCATCTGTCTCCCTCTCTCCTCTTGCCCGTCTACCTGTCTGTCTCTCTGTCTGACGACTCTCTCTCTCTCTCTCTCTCTCTCTCTCTCTCTCTCTCTCTCTCTCTCTCTCTCTCTCTCTCTCTCTCTCTCTCTTTAGTGACCTGTTCTCGTGATCTCTTTCGTCTCACATACCAGCAAAGCCATGTGTTACTTATCTCACAGTAATTCCACTGTCCTCAGCCGACTCCAACAGGCCTACACCTATCATGATGACAAAGTGACCTTAGAACACGCAAATTCTATCCTTATTGCTCGTGAACAATTTCCATGCTATTATTCTGATGTCTATGTGTATAACTATGTGTTGTTTATACTCAAAATGTTCGTTAGAAAATGCTTATTCTGATACACAAAGTATATTACTGCTATCATTGTTGATATTCAAATGTTCTTATGTTTTGTGAATACTCAGCAATATGTGTCTCCTTATCACGAAGCTTTTTAGTCCTGTAAACACCATAACTCTTCTTACATACATCCGTATATAAGGTACCCTTGTTCCTTCACCACGAAACCACCATGTGACCATATGTATAGGACTTTTATGTTCATTCAAATTATTTCATGTTTTCCATTATGAAATGTTCCAAAACGAAGTTTGTTCATAGAAATGTCTGAGCAGTTCAGACAGACCGCTCGCCACAGCGGGCCGGGCAGGTCGCCCGCTCTTCCCTGAGCGCCCCTGCCTTGCCTGTCCTCTGTATCCCACCTACCACACTCCCGTGAAATAAAACTTAGAAGCAGCAACAACTTTCACTTCACTTCACATCAAGAGTACCACCACACAAGAAAGAGTGACAGAGACAGAGAGAAAGGATAAGCCCACCACAGTACATCACACTGGGTGGCATAACGCTGGGATAAGTCCACCACATCATTACATTGGTGGCACCGCACTGGGATTATCGCACCACACGAACCCTCCGAAGATATCGCACTACGTGAAGCCACTCTGAAGACAATCTATCGACTCCTGCAAGCGGAGACACCTTTGTCGACATCTGTCACTGAAAGACTTCATCTCACGAAACAGCTTCGATTTCCTGACATCAAGCACGAAGCCAGTCTTCCCTGCCAAGCTGACATCTACCCTCAGCGCACAGTACTTCAACACCTGTCGCAGTCCTCAACACTTGCCTGCAGTTGCCTGACGCCTGCAACATCGATCAACACTGCCCTGCCAGTACCTCAAGGTGAGTTTCTTTATCCTCGCTGTTCTCATTTGTTTAGGACATCCCCTGTAAAGTGAAGTGTCTGATTTCCCCTCGCGAACACCTGTGTTCCTCCCCTCATAGAAAACGAGATTTCCCCTCAGCTAACATCTGTCTCGCGCTCACACTGCGTGCGCCTCGCCTCACCCATACCCTGCGGTTTGCCTAACCTTTCTCTTTTGTACTCTAATTCCTCTGTAATTTTTCACTTAGTTTCATATTAATTTACGTCGTGATGATTTCCGAATCAACACGATACTGAATTCCGGTTCATTCATTATGAACTATTTCACAGGAAAATCTTTCCTGCGTTTGTTGCATGTTTAGAATAATTATCTTCATAGGAAAAATCTCCTGTTTCCTAGCATTCTACTAACCTTAATCAACTCCCCATTAATCCTGCATTTAGCATGCAGCTACTCTCATTTCCCTGAAGGAAATATTTTCTATGATCTAACTACATTTTCATGAGAATATCTGTTGACCTGCATCCTTGCACATGAATTATACATAATATTTTCGTGGAGAATCATTACTATATTTTACATGGTTCTGTAAGCTCATAATTTTCTCGAGATTTTATCCTACAATCTCGATTGTTCATTACTGCATATAATCTCTCAGGTAAATGTTGCAATTAATACCCTATTCCGAATCCCTGACACGTTGCTTTCAGTCATTTCCTGATCATTACGAGTTCGTGTTGATATTGTAACTCCCTGAGATATGGCATTACGTCTTCTGTCGCCAAGACATGGTACTGTTGTTCTCGTTTGTTGTCCTCAGAAACAGACGCCCCCAGCTGAAGCCCACTCCTGACCTTGAATCTCGGATCACCACGTCGCTGCCCTCGCCGCCGATCCCTGGCGCACCAAGTCTCGCTCGCCCCGCTGACGAGACCATCTCACGGACGTTCTCGCTCACGCATCACCTGCCGACGCCCTTACGTTCTCCACTGCACGTCGCTGCAACTCAGGTCGTGTCCGCCGGTGACTGCCGCCTGACGTCCTCGTCGCATCTCGCCGTATCTCGTCTCACTCACCACACTACTACCCTGTGCTGGTGACCCTGGCAAGAATGGTCGTACCTTGCCTGTCGAACCCCGTGTTCTTCCTCTCCTGAGATGACGAATCCTCCCGCCAACGACGTGATCCTGATCCCTCGAAGACCTCGGTCTCACGATTCTCTACTCAATCCTCGTCTCCTCAACTTAGTCAAGAATCTTCTATACCGGTGTGCGTGTCACTCACGACTGACACGGCGCTTGACAAGTTAACTGTGTCTTCAAGCGATCCTGTGGAACGATTGACGAGCTCCATGACTGATCATCGCTGCTGCTCCCGTCAAGACCACCTGCGCTTCGGAACCGTGACCTGTACGAACAAGCTCCCTAGGCCGCCAACCTTAGAAGTTACCTGTGCTATCTACCTTCCTGGTCATCTTCAAGATACGAGACTCGTTGTGTCGCTGCCTCTGTCACCTAACTCCTGTCATCCACCTGCATCGTCTACCCAAGAATCGAGGACGATTCTCTTTAGGTGGCCGAGCGATTTAGTGACCTGTTCTCGTGATCTCTTTCGTCTCACATACCAGCAAAGCCATGTGTTACTTATCTCACAGTAATTCCACTGTCCTCAGCCGACTCCAACAGGCCTACACCTATCATGATGACAAAGTGACCTTAGAACACGCAAATTCTATCCTTATTGCTCGTGAACAATTTCCATGCTATTATTCTGATGTCTATGTGTATAACTATGTGTTGTTTATACTCAAAATGTTCGTTAGAAAATGCTTATTCTGATACACAAAGTATATTACTGCTATCATTGTTGATATTCAAATGTTCTTATGTTTTGTGAATACTCAGCAATATGTGTCTCCTTATCACGAAGCTTTTTAGTCCTGTAAACACCATAACTCTTCTTACATACATCCGTATATAAGGTACCCTTGTTCCTTCACCACGAAACCACCATGTGACCATATGTATAGGACTTTTATGTTCATTCAAATTATTTCATGTTTTCCATTATGAAATGTTCCAAAACGAAGTTTGTTCATAGAAATGTCTGAGCAGTTCAGACAGACCGCTCGCCACAGCGGGCCGGGCAGGTCGCCCGCTCTTCCCTGAGCGCCCCTGCCTTGCCTGTCCTCTGTATCCCACCTACCACACTCCCGTGAAATAAAACTTAGAAGCAGCAACAACTTTCACTTCACTTCACATCAAGAGTACCACCACACAAGAAAGAGTGACAGAGACAGAGAGAAAGGATAAGCCCACCACAGTACATCACACTGGGTGGCATAACGCTGGGATAAGTCCACCACATCATTACACTCTCTCTCTCTCTCTCCCTCTCCCTCTCTCTCCTCAAATTCACAGAGATGACAATGCTAATGATTACGTTAACAGACCCGGAGAAATAATGACGACAGGTGATACTGCACTTCTTATTTTTTTCCCCCTAGAGCGTAACAAGGAAGCGTCAGAGCGGTTTGGGACCGACGGATCTTCCAGGAAAGCGCATGGCAAAGCTCGGCTTCGAAGTGCAATCGTTGCGAGATGAATAATGAACAGTCCGGCTGTATGGCTTCGTCCGGGGCGCAGAGAGACATCAACAAGTGGCGCTGACGTCTCAGAATACGTCGGAAGACATTCGCGGGTCTATTAGAGGGAGGGTGTACGCAACCGGACAGAGAGACAGTTATGAAATCGTAGAGATAAACTGTTTCACTTGGCTTCTCTCCGATTTCATGCAACGAATGCGGCGTCAAGACATTAAGCACACAAACAGACACTAACAACACAAACCAAACGCCGCCCGAACAAACACACACTCTTAGTTGCAATCCTCTTTAGCTTGGAAGTGCCACAATATATCTGATCTTGTTTGAAATGACAAATCAACATGCAAATAATCTTTCTCTCTCTCTCTCTCTCTCTCTCTCTCTCTCTCTCTCTCTCTCTCTCTCTCTCTCTCTCTCTCTCTCTCTCTCTCTCTCTCTCTCTCTCCCTTTCTCCCTTTCTCCCTTTCTCCCTTTCTCCCTCTCTCCCTCTCTCCCTTCCTCCCTCCCGATCTCCCTCCCTATCTCCCTCCCTATCTCCCTCCCTCCCTATCTCCCTCCCTCCCTCTCTCCCTCCCTCCCTCCCTCTCCCCCCCTTCTCTCTCTCTCTCTCTCTCTCTCTCTCTCTCTCTCTCTCTCTCTCTCTCTCTCTCTCTCTCTCTCTCTCTCTCTCTCTCTCTCTCCCCCTCCCTCTCATAACCTCATCCTTTTGAGATGTAAGCTTTTGTCTCAATAAACTTGTCAAAGTCAAAGGGAAGAGAGGGAAAAAAAGTCTCACTCCCTTTCTCATTATCAGCAACAATGCAATTAAGAAAAACACTTCCCCGTCACAACCAGATGCAAGAATAACGAGGTGCCGAGACTGCTGACCAAGAATGCAACAAGATAACCGCGCTGATCTAAAGCTATTACTGACAAATTTATCTCAAATATTTCAGAGCCATTTGCCCAGGCATATTAATTTGCTCGGAGCTAATAACACTGTTCATAAAGCTTCGGACAAAGCGTGCCCCGACTCCGCTCGTACAAATCAACTTGCAAATAATCTCCCTCTCTATTTATCTCTCTCTCACTCTCTCTTTCTCTTTCTCTTTCTCTCTCCCTCCTTCTCTCTCTCTCCCTCCTTCTCTCTCTCTCTCCCTCCTTCTCTCTCTCTCTCTCCCTCCTTCTCTCTCTCTCTCTCTCTCCCTCCTTCTCTCTCTCTCTCTCCCTCTTTCTCTCTCTCTCTCTCCCTCCTTCTCTCTCTCTCTCTCCCTCCTTCTCTCTCTCTCTCTCCCTCCTTCTCTCTCTCTCTCTCCCTCCTTCTCTCTCTCTCTCCCTTCTTCTCTCTCTCCCTCCCTCTCTCTCTCTCTCCCTCCCTCTCTCTCTCTCTCCCTCCCTCTCTCTCTCTCTCCCTCCTTCTCTCTCTCCCTCCATCCTTATTTCCCTCCCTCTCTGCCCCCCCCCCCCTCGCTATCTCCCTCCCTCACTCTCATAAGCTATATACAAACTAAGCTAAATACAACTTGGGAAAAATCATGTTCATATACAGTGAACACCTACGCTGACGTAGGGTAATGAGGACGTTATATTCAACCTTTGAACTGCCTGTCATGCTCCTTCCCTCGTGTCCCTCCTGTGAACAATTCGGCCAACGCAACTTGAGTGTTTGATTTCGCAAGCAGAGTTGACATTAGATGACAAATACTTGCGAATGTGCAAGAGTGTTTGTACTACGAAGGCAATGTGAAATCTGTGAATCCCTCAAATAATATAAAATTGATGATCATAATCATAATATGTAATAAAAGTAATAATAATAATAATAATAATAATAATAATAATAATAATAATAACAATAATAATAATAATAATAATAATAATAATAATAATAATAATATTAATAATAATGATAGTATTAATTATAATAACAATAATAATGGTGATTATAATGATGATGATCGAATAATTATAATAATTATAGTGATAATGAGAAAAATATAATAAAAATGATGATGATGATAATAATAATAATAATAATAATAATAATAATAATAATAATAATAATTACAATAACTACAACAATAACAACAATAAGTAAACCTGGCCCTTAAACCCGCCACAAAGCGCCTTTGATAAAAAGCGAGAAAGGTCTTTCCCGCCTCCACAAAATAAACACGTCGTTGCTTCTAAATTCCTCGACCAACACAAAGTCTGGTGATAATATTCCCGCGTCGGCTAACAAACATCCAAGGTCGACCTTTTATGACCTTTCATGACCCTATTTCCCATCATGCACCGCGCGTGTTAACGTCCGCCTGACCAATGAGGGCCGGCGGCCAGGCACTGAGGGGGCCCCAGGGACCAATCCCGTGCCAGGGACAGGGCGGGGGGGCGTGGTCGTTAGAGTCTCGCTGCTGCTGCACGTTTTTATGGCATTTTGTTTATGTGTCAATTATGCGTAGATGATAGTGCGGGACATATATTAAGTGATATTTACTACTCCGAAGGCAGCGCCACGAGAAGAAACTACAGGGCAGGCACTTATAAACAACAAGCGCCCAAGGCAAAACGTGGAACGCAGACAAATGCACCAGACCCTCCCCTCAAAAGACAAATAAATTAAAAGGTGTGAGAGAAAAAATAAATAAGAGTAAGAACAACAGTTAAATATATCTGAAGAAGATATTTACATAGAAAAGCATTCAAGATAAAGAAAATATCTAAGATACATAAGCAAGAGAAACTCACAAGATACGTTGAAGTTAGTAGTTAATGTCGCTGCGTGAG
>NC_061854.1:11285487-11297987 GCF_019202785.1 Penaeus chinensis
GTCATACATTCCCAAGGCGAGCCAAGCGGACCGAGTAATAAGCGAAGCCGCACCTTCCATCACGGGAAAGGCAACCAGATGCAAACACGGACAAAGACCGAACCAACAGACAATAACTAATACGTTCATTATACTTCTGACAAAAAAGAGAGAGGAGAAAAAAAAACAAGAACAAAAAAGAACTATTGAGATTAGCCACCAGACTTATTTACGAAAATGAAAATGGTTATTTATGTGACAGATAAAACAAAGTATTATCATTAAGCAGAGGAAAGTGCTACATAAATATATTCGTTAAGCAGTAGCACCTCCCCCCCTCCCAGCCTCTCCCCCCTCCTGCTGTAAGCTATCGCGGGGTCAGGTAAATATTTTACTTATTTACATAATTTATTGCAACTACACGGTGCAGCTGCATCATTGTTTGCAAATTTTAGGTGCTTTGCAGGTAAGGAGTTTCAGTGTGATGATTTAATTTTGCATTTAAAAATATATCTTTGTCTTTTAAATATATGATATGTGGATATTCGTCTCATCGCTAAAATATTCGTCTATGAATAATTACGGCGAAAGACATTTAAATATAACTGGAAGAAATAAGTCATAGAGAATAAAAAGGGAAATAAAGAACAATAACAATGATAATGACAACAATAATAATGATGATGATGATAAAAATGACATTAATAATAATAATAGTAGTAGTAGTAGTAGTAGTAATGGTAGTAGTAGTAGTAGTAATGATAGTAGTAGTAGTAATGGTAGTAGTAGTAGTAGTAGTAGTAGTAGTAGTAGTAGTAGTAGTAGTAGTAGTAGTAGTAGTAGTAATAATAATAGTAACAATAATAATAATAATAATAATAATAAGAAGAAGAAGAAGAACAATGATAATAATAATAATGATAACAATGATGAAACTATTTTCGATGAGCTTCTCGCCGTCGCTCTTGCCCTCCTGCCTGTCCGCCTTCGCCCTTCTGGTTCCTTGGGCGTCCTTTGTGAGAAGGGGGGGAGGGGGTCGCTGATAATATTTTAGGGGAGGGGTTGAGAGGTACTGAGGTCAGGGCCTTTAGAGAAAACAGAGACAGGGTGGAATGTACAGAAAGAGGAAGAGGGGAAGGAGGAGGAAGAGGAGGGCGAAGAGGAGAAGCGACATGGAAAGGTGAAGACGAAGAAAGAGACAACAACGACGAAATAAACAAAGAAAAAGGAGGAGGAAAAAGTAAGGAAAGTATCAGAACGTAGTATCAGTGCTTTCTAAACCTCAAAAGGACGTCGAAAACTCCTAACATGATTACTAAAATCCTACACGCAGACTACTTTAATCCTGTCAAAATGACGTCATTAGTAACAGTCCCAAGAAACTGCTTCCCCCAAAAGGAAAGTAATATATATATATATATATATATATATATATATATATATATATATGTAAATAAATAAATATATATAAATATAAATAAATAAATATATATATATATGTATGTATGTATGTATATGTATATATAATGTATAATAATAACTGTTCAAATCTGTGAAATCTATCTGAATTAACTATCGTCGCTGAATGGTATGGGTAAAAGAATAGACATGAAATTCTAAAATAAATAATAAAGTAGTCACTAATATTAAATAATAACATGAACATACCCAGCTCCCAGATTTAAAAAACAAACAAACACACACACTAAAAAAGTAAAGGAGAGAGAGAAAAAAACACAGAAAAGACGGAGATAGTAAATACAAACCACAAACAAATCACACAAAGCCGTTCCTCTCCGCCTCCGCCGCCCCGCCGCCGTCGCCCAATACCCTCGTAAAAAAAAGGAGAAAAATCCTGTAGCTTCGGCGAGAAATCAATGGCACGAGAAGAAAATTAAAATTCCCTATGAAAAGAAAAGGCGGGGCCGGCAGTCGGGAAAAAAAGCTTTTGAGGGGGAATTGGGTTTTGTTCAGTTTTTTCTAGCCGGGGAAAAAATGGAAAACCCCCCGTGGCTGTGAATTTTGATAGCCGCAGGGAGTCTTTTTGGGGAAAGATCTCCAAAAAAAAAAAGGGCAAAAAAGGGGGGACTTACATTAGTGGAAAGGGGGAGAGAAAAAGGAAGAGATGCAATAATAACATTATCAATAATGCGGAATGCGGTAACGAAAAAAAAAAAACACAAATAAAGAAAACAACGAAGAAAATATAAACACAGCCACCCACCCGGATTCGCGCAAAACTCAAACTAACAAACCTTTACAAACAAAAACTGAATAAATAATAAAAGATCCAAGTTCGGGCTGATCAAATTTCCAAACGAGCCTTAAATATTTCCTCGTTTTTTCGTTGAATTGAGGTGAGTTCGGCGCTGTTTCGGGATGGTTTTGGCGGGAAAAAATTAAAGGTCTGTGGGTTAACGGGGTATCGCGCCCAAAGTCGGAAAGCAATTCTATTTCATTTGGCTCTTAGGCCGTCTTAAATGTATATATTTTTTTGCGATCTATTTTTTGGCGATGGGTAGTTTTACGTTTTCGAAAAAGTGTGTTCTTATCTGGTCTCTCTCTCTCTCTCTCTCTCTCTTCTCTCTCTCTCTCTCTCTTCTCTTCTCTCTTCCTCTCTTCTCTTCTCTCTCTTCTCTCCTCTCCTCCATTCACCCCCCACTCCCCCCCTCCTCCTCGCTTTTCTTTTTTATACATCGTGGTAATTTTTAATATGCATTTTCAATTTCTTTTTTTTAAATTTCCCCTTTTAAAGAGAGGGGATGGGGGAAAGGATGGGGTAGATAGATAGATGGGATGGGGATGGATGGGTTGAGGAGGAAGGGAAGAAAGAAGGAGGAGGGGGAATGAGAGCGAGGGGTAGAAAGACAGAAAGAAGAAGGAAAGAAAAAAGAGAAGAAGAGGCGCAGGAGGGGAGAGAGGGCCGGAGGAGGCTTGTGTTCCTTACCTCAACTTTCCCCCACCTTTTTATTTTGTTTCCTTGCGAGTTGATTCTTCCAGGGCGCCCCTTTTGCCAACCCCCCCAGCCCCCTCCTGTGGGGACTAGGGGTGTCATCCCGACTTTGTTCCGGCTAAGCAGGGAATTCCCCAGGATGGTGAGGATTTCGTGGAAGGGAAAAGGGGGGGTGGGGGGAGGGGAGGGGATGGGGGGTTTGGGGAGGAAGGGGAGGATGGGGGAGGAGGAGGAGGAGGTGGAGGAGGAGGGGAGGAGGAGGAGGAGGAGGATGAGGAGGATGATTTTGGGGGAGGGGAGAGGGGGGAAGGGGGAGGGGGAGGGGGAGGGGGAGGAGGAGGAGGGGGGGGAAGGAGGGAGGAGGAGGGAGGAGGAGGGGAGGGGAGGGGGAGGAGGAAAGGGGGGGGAGGAGGGGAGGAGGGGGGGAGGAGGGAAGGAGGGGGAGGAGGAGGAGGAGGGGAGGATTTGGGGGATGGGGGGGAGTAGGGAAGGGGGAATGGAGAAGGAGGAGGAATAGAAGGTGATGGGGGAAAGAGGGGGGGGGGTGGGGGGAAATTTAAAAGGGGAAAGTGATGGAAATTGAGATGATGGAGAACAAAAAAAAAAAAAAAAGAAAAAAAAAAATAGTGTTTGCAAAAGGGGGAGGGTTTGGAAAAAAGGGAAAGGGGGAAGGAAAAGAGTGTGATAGGGAAGGGGAGGAGTAAGGGCAATATAAGGTAATAGGAGAAGAGGATGGTATAGACGTGGAATGAGAGGATGAGTAGTGAGGGGGGAGGGGAGGAGGAACAGAGGGTGGAGGGGGAAAAGGGAGGGGAAACCCAAGGGACAGGAGGAAGAGGGGGGAGGGGAGGGGTGGGGGGTGGGCTGTACGCCTCGGGGTCCAATATCGCTTAAACCCAAATTTTTTTAAAAAATGAACAAAAGTTCTGGGGAACCCGGGGGGGGTTTGTGATCATATATTTTGACTTTTAATCTTATCATCTGATCTGCCGAGAGGCCATTCTCTGATTATGGGAGGATATAACATTCTCTCTTAATGGCTTGTTAGACATTGTATGTTTGTTCTTGATTGGATAGTGATTACCTGTGTCTCTGTTCTGTCAAACTATTTCTGTCAGACCCCAATCCTATGCGTAATAATAGTTAATGTAATTAATGTTATAACACTATTGTAATTACCATTGCTATTTGATTATACAGGATAACAAAAACAATTTTTTATTAGTCGTGTGCAACAAGTAGTAAAACCCAAACCCCCCAAACCACCAAAATTTACAAGAACATAAAAAAACAGAAACTTTAATCTCAGGCCCTTTAATCTTATTTCCCCCCCCCCCTCCCTCCGTCTCACATCTAAGGAAAAAACGAATATAGGAAATGTTCCGAGGAAGGAAAAAAAAATGCTTTTCCTCCCCTTCCGTAAATAGGACAATCATAAGAGCCCCTCTAGTTTTATGGCGTTAAATTTGATTCGCCTCTTCTCCTAGCCGCACCTAGGGAAGGGGGGGGGGTAGAGGAAGGGAGGAGAGAGAGAGAGGAGAGAGGAGGAGAGAGACGAGAGAGGAGAGATTGGAAGAGAGGAGTGAGAGAAGAAGAAAGAGAGGAGGAGGGAGAGGGAGTGGAGGGAGGGGTGATGAGTGAGAGGGAAAAAGGGGAGGAGCACCCTTCCACCAGCATGCATCTCCATCTCAATTGGTACTCAAGCCATTGTCTGCCCCCCCCCCTCCCGGCCCATAACCACTCGACTTTCCCCCCCCTGCTTGCAAACCCGGTAAAACACAATGAAGGGTCATATACGGTACCGCATAGGCCTTCCCTCCTCCCCCTCCCCTCTAGGCCTATCCCCCCCCATTCCCATTCTGCCTCCCCTTGGCGACCACATCACGTCTTAGAGAGCCACCGTCTCAAGACTCTCTCCAGCCAGCCTCTCTGTCGCCTCTCCTGATGACGCCGTGGGGGGGATGCTGTGGGCTGCTGGGGGAGGGGGGTGAGGGTGACGAAGGGGAGATGCTATAAGGGTAATAATAGCACCCATTGTAATAATATCACCCATTGTGGATAATATCAATGTTAGAAATTACCAGCGATATCACAAGTCACCTCAAACGGACGACACAAAAACGGTGAAAATCACTCGAACAGACGAGGAGCACTCTCGCCCTCTCTCCCTCCTCAAGTCTCCCTCGCCGTGTCTTCGTCAGGAGGTCCTGTCTCAGGAGAGGCGAAGAATGGGCGTCTCAGCCACTTCCCGAAGGCGAGAGTGGCGTCGTACAAGAGGTGATCGAGGCGGAAGGGACAATAGACGGAAATTGGATGACGAAAAGGGCGAGGATGAACAGGGAAGGAAGGAAAGGAAATGAATGCGAAGAGCGGGTCAAGAAGGAAGAGGCTCAGAGCGAATGGGAAAAGATAATAAGGAAGAGGGGAATGGTGTGCGGGAGGATGAGGAGGCCGAGGGGAATGAGGAAGTGATGAAGTTGGAGAGGGAAGCCGAGATAGAAAAAAAGAAGAATGTGTAACAAAAGCATACCAAAATATAGATAAATACAAAGGAAGAGAGAATGAGGAAACACGAAAATGCAGAAAAAAAGGCCAGAAAAACAATTGGATAAGCCAGCGTCGGCGGCCGCATACACGTCCGCCGTGTTTGTTTACCCAGGGCGGAACAAGACCAGGTCGGACCGTCTCCCGCGGGCGGAGTGACGGTCCTCAGCTGCCCCTTATTGTTCTCCAGCTCTGTCTCCTGTTGAACGCATTTATCACTCTTTATTGGCTTGTCACAGAGGTAACTGATATCATTCTTCCTCTGGGACCTACTCAATAGATCGCCCTTTTTTGTCTCCGGATTATCTTTATACTTATTTTATTGTTAGTTTTGGTGAGTTTTATGGCCGACTGATTACGCGCCGGTCGCCCGATTATGTGTCCATTAACAGATATCTAAAGAAGAAACCGGTAAGGTATACTATATTCATGTATCACACTTGTCAACAGATACGTGCCAGCCAGACGGTTGAGATACTAACATGGAAAAGCATTTTGCGAGAGCACCGAGTCAGCTGTCCATGATCGTAAGTTAGATCACCGATTATGACCGATATATCTTTCCCACATCAATACTTTTTTGTGCGATTAACTGCTCTGGCTGCCTCGTATCCAGTGCCTTTGGTAAATGCATCACACATGGAGTTGAAAGAAGCCTGATGTGCTGCTGATATTCTTCTCACGAAATCACAGTTGCGAGTCCAGAAAGGCGCAAAAGATTTTTATAAACGATGTTCTCTTCCCGCCAAAAATAAGTTTCCCGCCATAATTCCGCGGACACAAAGGGGAGACTTCGAAAAGGAAGGGAGGAAAGTCGGTTCTGATTCATGGCCAGCACTCGCCGCCGGATGACTCTATTCTGCTTACGTCTGCCGAGTTTTTGGCGCACGTTTGAAAATTATATTTGGTCTGGGTTAATGATCCTTTGCAAAAGCCGAACAAGATACGATCGCGGCCCATGATTTACTCGTTTAGGGTTTCGGACACGGGAGTCAGCGCCGCCGTCGTTGACTCGCTCCGAGGCTCTCTTGTCTTGCTGCTTCTCTTATAGAGCTTTTGTCTGAGAAGTTCATCCTGACTGGATGCCGCAAGTTTATCGTTTTTTTTTTCTAAGCCTAAAAGGCAGCCTCCATAGAGGACAACAACTCTGCTAACATAAAGAAAACTAATTAACTTTCCGATGTTCAGAGACAGGGTTGCGATTTGAATCTCACATCTTCCAACAGTCAGATGATCATCAAAATACATCATATTAATCTCCCATGCCTTCATCGACCCTTCCAGAAAAGAAAAAAAAGAAAAGAAAATGATAACTCCGCCAAACAACACAAAAAACAAAACACTAAATAACAAACCCAAGAAGTAAATCTTCCCCGTCTTTCCCGAACCAAGAGAAGGCTTCTGGCCCCCCTCCCCTCGTTCTCCGCCCCCCCCTCCCCCGCATACAACAAAACCCAGAGCAATTCCCCGAATGTTCTGGATGCCGATAAGGTCGTTCCTTTCCGTGCGACACCAACGCAGAGGATAAGAAAGTGATCCCGGAGATAAAGGCGACGTATGACAAAAACAGATACGGGACAGATAGCGGGAGAGGCGCTTACGGCCAGAGAGAGAGAGAGAGAGAGAGAGCGAGAGAGAGAGAGAGAGAGAGAGAGAGAGAGAGAGAGAGAGAGAGAGAGAGAGAGAGAGAGAGAGAGAGAGAGAGAGACAAAGAGAGAGACAGAGAGAGACAGAGACACAGAGAGACACAGGGAGAGAGAGAGAGAGAGAGAGAGAGAGAGAGAGAGAGAGAGAGAGAGAGAGAGAGAGAGAGAGAGAGAGAGAGAGAGAGAGAGACAGAGAGAGAGAGAGAGAGAGAGAGAGAGAGAGAGAGAGAGAGAGAGAGAGAGAGAGAGAGAGAGAGAGAGAGAGACAGAGAGAGAGACAAAGAGAGAGACAGAGAGAGACAGAGACACAGAGAGACACAGGGAGAGAGAGAGAGAGAGAGAGAGAGAGAGAGAGAGAGAGAGAGAGAGAGAGAGAGAGAGAGAGAGAGAGAGAGACAAAGAGAGAGACAGAGACACAGGGAGAGAGAGAGAGAAAGAGAGAGAGAGAGAGAGAGACAGAGACACAGGGAGAGAGAGAGAGAGAGAGAGAGAGAGAGAGAGAGAGAGAGAGAGAGAGAGAGAGAGAGAGAGAGAGAGAGAGAGAGAGAGAGAAAGAGATAGAGAGACAGAGCAAGAGAGAAAGTGAGAGAGACAGAGACAGACAGAGACCAAACAGAACAGAGAGAAAAAAAAATAATGAAACAAAGCACAGAACTCGAGCACGACAATCTGAATAAGCCAGTGCTCGTGCAAGCAGCGGAAGGTTGACTTGGCAGAGGGCAGAGAGAATAAATTATGACAAGACACAGAGGTCACGGCAATTCAGCGCAGGGATCACACTGATAAGAGAAAAGCAGAAAAGGCAGGGATCTGAGGGAGAGCAAAAAACAATGATGAAAGTAAGAAGAAATTATGTAAGACGTACACATATGCATGTATCTATGTGCGTAATTATAAGCAAAGAAAGAAGATAATATCTAAAAAATAATATTAAATAATATAAACATAATAAAAAATGTAGCAAAACAAGAAAAAAACAAAAATACTTGAACAAGAAAGAAAAGAACATTCCATGCGTAATGCACGACGAAGGAAAGGCGGAAAGAAGGAAGAAGAGAGCATTGATGACGACATAAAAGACGTAGAGAGAATTACGGGCCACCGGCAAGGACGAGAGGCGCCTCGCAGGAAGCGGGAGGAGAAGGACGAGAAAGAGAAGAGAAGAGCGTGAATAAAATGACGAAAGAGAGAAAGGGAAAGGACGTGGAAGATGAGGCGCAGCAGAACACACGCCAAAGGAGAACGACCAAACGCTGAGAGAAGCGCACGAAGGCGAGCACAGACGCCACACAAAGAGAGCGGGACAAGAGAAAACAGACAGACAACGCCGGGGTGAGTAAGCAGCCTCTTAATCCCCGACATAATCCTAGGAATTTGTTCAAGTTAAGTCTAGCTGACGGTAAAACATTTTCGTGTTTTGTGACCCCTATAAACTCGCGGACAATATGGCGACTGATGGCTCTGGCGGCGGGACACGAGGGCGGGAAAGCGTGTGAAATGTACTACCACTCCGACACGGCCGTGATATATATTTTTCAGATTTATGGTTCGGCCAGGGAATAAAATGGATGCGTAAGCAAGTCTACAGCCCGTGGAATATTATTCACTTGTCGATTTACAATCAGCAAATACGAATACATCAACTCACACGCGCACAGTCGCAGACACATATGTTTTTTTTTCTATAATATTCATCAAACACTGTTTTCAGCCAATTATTTTGAGGCTATATATAATAAAAAGACGAACCCCCACCCCCCTCATAACAGCAACAACAAAAGAGATAAAACAAAAAATCGCCGATTCAAGGAAGTGAGATGCGATGGATGTTCGGGTTTTCCGGAGTTCGGCGCTAACGGTGGAGGAAAGTCACTCTCAAGAGAAGGAGAGGGAAAGAGAGAGAGAGAGAGAGAGAGAGAGAGAGAGAGAGAGAGAGAGAGAGAGAGAGAGAGAGAGAGAGAGAGAGAGAGAGAGAGAGAGAGAGAGAGAGAGAGAGAGGGGGGGGGGGGAGAGATGTAGAGAGGGAGGATAAAGGATTATGAGATGAGAGATGATCGCAAGAGAGGAGAGTAATATTTAAAAGAAGTAATATCAGGAAAAAATTGATCTCTACTTATTCATATGCCTAATTAGGTGTCTATATCTATATCTACATCTATCTATCTACATCTCTCTCTCTCTCTCTCTCTCTCTCTCTCTCTCTCTCTCTCTCTCTCTCTCTCTCTCTCTCTCTCTCTCTCTCTCTCTCTCTCTCTCTCTCTATGTGTGTATATATATATACATATATATATATATATATATATATATATATATATATATATATATATATATATATATATATAAAGAGATGTTAAGGGGAAAACTCTCCCAGAGCCTCATCGTCCCCTTCCTGCTTTCACCTTTTACGAGGCCACCAGCACCCCACCCCGCCCCCTGCCGCCCACCCCGCCCCCTGCCGCCCACCCTCTATCTCCTCACCCATGCTCGAGCAGCCACAACACGCCCAACCGCCACCCAACACCGCCCGTGGCACCCGCCGCTCCACCCGTTCGGTAGTTCTGCTCTCCGTGCTCGTAAAAATATCTCCGACTAGAAGAACAACACACAAAACCCGCTATGGCTATCTTTTACTCCTTCTTTCAATCTTTCTTTTTTTTCTCTCTGTCGCTTGGCTTCTCTCTCTCTCTCTCTTGCTCTATCGCTCTCTCGTTCTCTCTCTCTCTCTCTCTCTCTCTCTCTCTCTATCTCTCTCTCTCTCTCTCTCTCTCTCTCTCTCTCTCTCTCTCTCTCTCTCTCTCTCTCTCTCTCTCTCTCTCTCTCTCTCTCGCTCTCTCTCTTTCCCTCACCCTCATCTTCTCTCTCTTTTCTCTTCCTGTCCCCCCTCTCTCTCTCCCTGTCTTTGTCTCTCTTTTTGTGGAGAATGCAAAACGTAAATCAATGCTATCACGACGATAGTCGCCTCCACCAGCATAAATCCCGGAAACAAATGGCCAAAAAATTCCCAAGAAAACCAAAGAGGATCCGATCCTTCATCGCCCCGTCAGCGCCTGTCAAAGCCCGCCGATAACCATCTCCGAACTCGAAGGGAAATCAGCGGTCCATCGTGCGCTCAGAACTGTTCTTTTATTTTACATTCATTGACGCTTGATCGGCGCCTTTAGCGGCCGCGATAAAATAATTAAGAGCAATGTATGATATCTGGGACCCCTGGTTCACCTTCCGCATATGGGCGCACAAGAGGTTCCGCTCCCTTGGGATCCGAACCCGAGGAAACGAGCGCCAGAACGGGTTTGGGTTGCCTCTCCTGATGCTGTTTTGCTTGTCCGCGCTGGCTATATGTGCCAATTTCCTTCTCTATTAAAACATCAAGAGGCTTCCAGGCTCATTAACGATGCGGTTCTAACCATCCCTAGACGACGACGCGGCCGGGCGTATCTCGATAGTTTATTTTCGAACCGCTTTTTGGGGAGCTGAAAGGAGATAAAAATTTTCCTTTTAAAGGATTCTATGGCCGGGCTGTCGCCTTCCGCAGCCGGGGTATCACCGAGACGAGCGTGTTCTCCTTCCGCGAAACGAACTTGTCACGCCGAAATCTAAGGTCATTTCGGGAGTGAGAAAACACTGCTGGAACGTGGGAATAAAACGCCCCGTGCTTAGCCACGCCACTGCGATGCCGAACAGAAAACAAAGATTACAAGATTCGCAAACTCCAAGGACAGAGAGACTTCGGCGGCGAACCTTTGAAGCGAGGTTATGCAGATTCTCTGGCACGGGGACCGACGCCTCCGCCCGTTTGGTTTCAATTAGCACGGATCAAGGTGCAAAGCCTCCGGCGGGCGAAGGCAAAGCCCGCGTCGCAACTCGTGAGCCGGAAATCGAGCGGAAATCCCGGTCCGATAAGCCTACGGAAACAAGCTGCAGCGGAGATACTTTCGCCCGGTTTGCAAGCTTACTGGCTAGCTGCGCAGATAACATGGCACTTCATCACTGGAAGAGAAAGGAAGGTATTTCTTCAATGATCTTTGTTTACATTCCTCCGTTGATATGTGGCCGAGCTCAGCAGAGAAACATGCTTGGAATCTCCATGGCAGAAACACGTCAGCTTTTTTTATTCATACTTCATAAGACAGAAAAACAAAATTGTTGAGCACTCGAGATCATTCACGCGAAGTGACGCATCGTGTCTTAAGTTCCTGAACCGACAAACATCTTCAGACTCCCGCGATGAAAGGATCGGACCCTCAGGGACCACGGCCCTCAAAGCAACAAACAACCCTAAACGTCTTCACAATCCATAACCCCCCTCCTCCCACCCCACCCCAACGCCGCAATAAAAATACCACCCCATCACTCGCGCCCCCCACCTCTCCCCCACTGCCCTTCCTCCCTTTCCTATCCCCTTTTCCCAACCGCAACGCCCTTCCTCCCTCTCTCCCTTGCCCCAATGCCCCCCACTCCCCCTATGCCCTCCCTCCCTTCCCTCCTGCCTTTCTGCAGAATCCCAAGTTAATCTACCCATCCAACTCTCCCCATCAAAACAAGACGTCCACTCAATCTCCACTGCGCCACGTCACCCGTTTTTCTTGGGAATGCGACGCGCGACCTTGGACATATACGCTGGCAGTTTCTTCTGTCCACTTGAAATCCCTTTCTGCCACCCTATTAATCCTGCGAATGTACCCACGGCGGGGCGCTGAACTCCATCACGTGCTTGCGAGATAGTAAACAATAATTCCCTTTGAGCGAAAACCTTTCCGTTAATATCACGACCGAGACGAACAAAGTAGTCCACTGAATAATGAATCTACTTCGCCCTCAAAAAAGGAAGAAAAAAAAAAAAACAGGAAAAAAAGTTCCGTCATCAAAGCATATTGGATTACCAGTACTACAAATCTCCCGAGCGAACCAACACCCAGTCCTCAACACATCTGGTCTGCTTCACTCTTTAATAGACATGGAATACGTACTGACCATAATATTCATCACGGGCCTCATCACCCCCCCCCCCCCCCCCGCCCAACAACCGCCCGCCCGCCCGCCCGCCCGCCCGTAAGTACACACCGCAGCCCGCACATGTACCGAGCGTAAAGTACCCGCCCATGCACCACGCCCACTCATCACCAGGCGAAGCACCCAAGCTTTGGCCTATAATAACACGCCTTATATTATAACACACCTGCCCATTACGGAAAAAAAACCCACTCGCACTACATCCCGCCCAATAAACATGCAAATCAGCGCCATCAGCGAAAAGATTGCCTCATAAAGGTAGAGCAACGAGGCCGAGCCACCTTATCAACGCTCCATAACCAAAGACACGTCGCAGATTTCTCAACCTTTCATACGCATAGAAAAAAGAAAGAAAAAAACAACATGGA
>NC_061854.1:11305487-11315487 GCF_019202785.1 Penaeus chinensis
TCTCTCTCTCTCTCTCTCTCTCTCTCTCTCTCTCTCTCTCTCTCTCTCTCTCTCTCTCTCTCTCTCTCTCTCTCTCTCTCTCTCTCTCTCCTCCGCTTTTCCATTTCCCTCTTCTTCTCCTTCTCCCTCTCCCTCTTTTCTCTGCCTCTCCCTCTCCCTCTCTTCCTTCGCCTCCCCCCCCCCCCCACTTCCCCTTTCTTTCTCCCTCTCCTTCTCCCTCTCCCTCCGTCCCTCCCTCCGCTCCCCCACCCCACACACACACACACACCATGCACCATCAACTTGGCACAACCTACGGCCGCCGAGAGTGATGGGGACATAAACTGCTCAAGTAATTTCAGATAATATTCATGCGAGCAATATTTGCATCGTTCTGTCTCGTTCTCCTTCGTCCGCATTCAATCCGCCGCCGACCGAAGAGACTCGTAATGGACTCGTAGTTGACGTTAATTCACACTCAAGCGACTGCGTTAGGATACATGTCATCGATGAGAGGGGCGTGAGAGGGGAGAGGAGTGGGGAGAGGAGAGGAGAGGAGAGGAGAAGAGTGGGGAGAGGAGAGGAGAGGAGTGGGGAGAAGAGAGGAGAGGAGAAGGGAGGGGAGGTGAGGGGAGGGGAAAAGGGGAAGTGACCGATGGGAGGGGGAGGGGAAAGGGAAGAGCGTCAGAAGGGAGGAGAAATGAGGGGTGAGGTAAAGGGGAGAAATAAGGGGTGAGGGTAAAGAGGAGAGTAAAGGGGAAGACCGAAAAGTTGACAGAAGGGAGGAGGTAAACACGAGATGGCGGGTAGACTGACATGACAAACTCCTCTGGGTTTGGATGACACGAGTAATAATCTAATGATATTTTTTTTCTTTGCCTAATTCCTTCTGTTTATCTTCCGGGAAATATATGTTTGTACCGCGGAGTTTCGACGAAATGTATAAAAACAGGTGATGCTTAAGAGGACATACCGGGTTGGGGCTGAGATGAATGGGGCAATAAATTAGAAAAACTGGGTTAAAGAGAGAAGGCAAGAATGAGAAGGAAAGTGAAAGCGATATACAAGGAGAAAGAAAAAGAGAAAGAAAAGGAAAGAGAGAGAGAGAGAGAGAGAGAGAGAGAGAGAGAGAGAGAGAGAGAGAGAGAGAGAGAGAGAGAGAGAGAGAGAGAGAGAGAAAGAGAGAGAGAGAGAGAGAAAGAGAGAGAGACAGATATAGAGATAGAGATAGAGATAGAGATAGATAGATAGATAGAGAGAGAGAGAGAGAGAGAGAGAGAGAGAGAGAGAGAGAGAGAGAGAGAGAGAGAGAGAGAGAGAGAGAGAGAGAAAGAGAGAGAGACAGATATAGAGATAGAGATAGAGAGAGAGAAAGAGAGAGAGAGAGAGAGAGAGAGAGAGAGAGAGAGAGAGAGAGAGAGAGAGAGAGAGAGAGAGAGAGAGAGAGAGAGAGAGAGAGAAAGAGAGAGAGAAAGAGAGAGAGAAAGTAAGAGAGAGAGAATAAGAACGAGAAATGAGAACTGATAAAAAGAATGAGACAGCAAGGGATTGGAATAGAACAATAGAGGAAGGAAAAGAGCGAAAGCAGAAGAAAAAGAGAAAGGGAGGAGGAGGAGGAGAGTGACAGACAGATAGATAGATAGAGAGAGAGAGAGAGAGAGAGAGAGAGAGAGAGAGAGAGAGAGAGAGAGAGAGAGAGAGAGAAAGAGAGAGAGATTGAGAGAGAGAGAGAGACAGAGAGAGAGAGAGAGAGAGAGAGAGAGAGAGAGAGAGAGAGAGAGAGAGAGAGAGAGAGAGAGAGAGAAGAGAGAGAGAGAGAGAGAGAGAGAGAGAGAGAGAGAGAGAGAGAGAGAAGAGAGAGAGAGAGAGAGAGAGAGAGAGAGAGAGAGAGAGAGAGAGAGAGAGAGAGAGAGAGAGAAAGAGAGCGAGAGAGAGAGAGAGAGAGAGAGAGAGAGAGAGAGAGAGAGAGAGAGAGAGAGAGAGAGAGAGAGAGAGAGAGAAGAGAGAGAGAGAGAGAGAGAGAGAGAGAGAGAGAGAGAGAGAGAGAGAGAGAGAGAGAGAGAGAGAGAGAGAGAGAGAGAGAGAGAGAGAGAGAGAGAAAGAGAGAGAGAAAGAGAGAGAGATTGAGAGAGAGAGAGAGAAAGAGAGAGAGATTGAGAGAGAGAGAGAGAAAGAGACTCTGAATTTCCGATTCCGACTTCACCGACACAACAAATATGTGTTTCCCAACCCCTCAAAGCTTTAAAAAACGGGCAAAAAAAGGAAAAGGAAGACTTTATTCAAGATTCAGACGGCGACAAAATGGAGACGTCACGGCAATTTCTGTCACCCTTTGCGTCTTTTCTCAACAACATAAACCTTATTTTTTTGTCGTTTCGTATAAATTAATGCGGCCTGACAACGGAATGGAAAGGCCTTTTAACGTTCCCGACCACCCATTTCAATCTCTTTCACACCTCCCCCGCCCTTTCCCCCGCGCCCGCTCGACCAATCGCAAAACGCGGAGGGCGAAGGGCGAGTTCTGATTGGTCCTTGGGCCATTTCGACGCGAGGGTAAGGATCCTCTCATTACCTTTTACCTGGCCAATAAAAATGCGCCTTGCCGCCTAATGAACCTCCGATTGGTTGCGGTGATAAGCGGGTAATTGCGATCCAATAGCAAAAAAAAAAAAAAAAAATAAGGAAAGAAAAGGCCCGAGGAAAATATGTCGGTAAGAACGCGCGGCCCGAGATACAATTTGTTCTCGAACGGCAACGGTAATGATGCTTTCCCGCGCGACCGCCGACCGCTTAATCGCATAACACCCCTTTCGAGAAATTACATTTTTTTGAAAAACTCTTTCCTTCCCTTCTTCGCCTTTTGATGCCGCCGAACCCTCCGCACCCGATAACCCGACGAGACCCCGGGACGCCCAAGCACGCCCGCCGACTGACAAACACCGAGGACGCGCATTCCACCCGGAGAAAATTTCGAAACTGAAATAAACCTCTGTGCGTTTAACCTCTCTCCTCTGTCCTCTCTCCTCTCTCCTCTTCCTCTTCCTCCTCCTCCTCCTCTCCCCCCCGCCGCCGATCTTTCTAAATCGACCGAAATACCGCGCGAAAATGAATATCGCCACGAAGCTGACCGAGCTGCGATGTGCCACGGAGAGGAAACTGTTTGTGACCCTCCAATGGCTGGATTTAGTTTTACTGATTTACTTTTTTTTTTCTTTTTTTCACATTAAGCATTGTCATCATCGATGGTTTTATTGACGAGTATCTGTTTTTATGACCCTTTTCGCCCCCTCATTAACCCTCGAATGTTTTTTCTCTGTCTCTGTCTGGCTCCCCTTTTATCTCTCTCTCTCTCTCTCTCTCTCTCTCTCTCTCTCTCTCTCTCTCTCTCTCTCTCTCTCTCTCTCTCTCTCTCTCTCTCTCTCTCTTTTCTGTCTCTGTCTCTGTCTCTGTCTCTGTCTCTGTCTCTGTCTCTGTCTCTGTCTCTGTCTCTGTCTCTGTCTCTGTCTCTGTCTCACTCTCACTCTCACTCTCACTCTCACTCTCACTCTCTCTCTCTCTCTCTCTCTCTCTCTCTCTCACTCTTAATCTAACTCTAACTCTCACTCTCACTCTCACTCTCTCCCGCCCTCCTTCCCTACTTACTGTACGCCATGGCCAGCATCTCTCCTTTACTCACCTGTAAAAAAAAAAACCAATTAATTAATATTAATGCGAGCGATTAGAAAGGAGACGTACATATTAGATATATTGGTAGATAATGGTAGATAAGGAAAGACAGCTAGATGAATATATAGATAGATATATAATAAATAAGTAAATTATATATATATATATACACAAATAAACAAAAATACATATATATATAGATATAAATAAATGTGTGTGTGTGTGTGTGTGTGTGTGTGTGTGTGTGTGTGTGTGTGTGTGTGTGTGTGTGTGTGTGTGTGTGTGTGTGTGTGTGTGTGTGTGAGCGAGAGAGATGGAGAGTGATAACAAAAGGTCCAGCTGGAAAAAGAGGCAGGCAGAAAGAGAAAGAGAATGCGAGACAGAGAGAGAAAAACAAAGAAATAGGGCAGACTAGATCTAGAGGAAGGCCCTTAGACCTCTAATACGGTTTACATTAACGATTAATATAATTATCAATATATCTACATATTGCATAAACAAGGGCTGTACAGGAATAACCAGCAATTCTTCATTGGCGAAATTGCATCACATATTTTTTGTCTGTAGATAGATAGAATGATAAATGGATAGAGAGATTGATAAACACACAGACGTGCAAGTGTGTGTGTGTGTGTGTGTGTGTGTGTGTGTGTGTGTGTGTGTGTGTGTGTGTGTGTGTGTGTGTGTGTGTGTACATATACATATGCATATGCATATACATACCTACACACACACACACACACACACACACACACACACACACACACACACACACACACACACACACACACACACACACACACACACACACACATATACATATATATATATGCCATCGCGGTAGTCATATATATATGAATGCCGCGATGGTCTCCGAGCCTCGTGGTCCCGAGTTCAATTCCCCGCCGCGGCAGTCGGAAAAATGCCTGCGCTCTGACTGCAACCTCAAGCCCGAGAAAACGACATATCGCCTTGAGAAGTCAAACGCAGGTGTCGTAAGGGAAGTCGCCGCCGTGGAACAAGTGCTAGCGGTTGATTAGGAAGGGCATCCAATCAGGCAAGGGTGACACTGCCATATAACCTCTCAATAGTGAATTGAGAGAGACCTATGTACTGCAGTGGAATGAATGGCTGTTAAAAAAAAAAAAAAAAAAAAAATATATATATATATATATATATATATATATATATGTGTGTGTGTGTGTGTGTGTGTGTGTGTGTGTGTGTGTGTGTGTGTGTGTGTGTGTGTGTGTGTATGTATATGCACTGTATGTATACACATACACCTGCATGCCACACATGTGCTGTACAACCTTACACACTCATTGCACATCTACGCAAACGCGGGCGTTTTGCTAATCCCGGAGGAGCGTGTGGGCGCGGCGGGGCCTCACGATTCGCTCTGGGACACCGTCATTAGTAGCAGGACCTGCCCGGGCTCTACCATCAGCCCGGCATGTCCTACGCTCTAAATATCTCATCAGACGACCGCAAAGGAATGGTTAGATGTTTGCTGGAGGAAAGATAATTTGTGCTGGGACGAACGACCCGACCTACGTTCTCCCCGTTAACTCATCGGTGCAGGCCTTGGGGGTTAGTGCCCCCCTCACATCACAACCCCCCTGCTCCAATGCTACCCCCTCCTGCCCTTTTCTTCTTCTTCCTCCTTCTGACCCTCTATCTCCCTTCCTCCTCCCCCCTCCGGCCCCAGCCATCTCATCCTCATCCTCCCCCTCCCCCCTCTCCCTTCCCCATCCCCCTCCCCCTCCTCCAGCATGCTAATTGCGGTCCACCTGCTATGTCGCCTGTGGCTGGCTCTTCTTTCTTCTTTCACTCTCCTTCTGATCACCGTCTTCCATTCCATCGCATAGCCTACAAACTGGTGTACCTTTCCTTTCCCTCTCCTCTGTTACCCCTTTCCTCGTCCCCTTCTCCAACTCCTTTCCTATTCCCATGCTCCTTATCGTTCTTTTCTTCTCACTCGGCGATTATCATCTTCTCCCCCTTCCACCCTGTATGTTTCCTTAATTAATAGTACATTAATTAGTAATTCACTTTTAAATATAACTCCTCCTCCTCCTGCTTCCCTACCAAGACCTAGAAGCCTATTGTAACGTCACTCCCAATCATTATCTCTGTCTACTGGTTTTACGCCCCCCGACGAGTCACCCCCTCCCCCCCGCATCCCCCCCTAACTCTCCTTCCTCCCTCCTTCCTTCCCTCCCTCCCCACCTCCTCTCCCCTTGCCCCCTCTCTACCTTCCCTTCCCAGCCCCCTACCTGCCTCCCTTTCCCCCTCTTCCTCCCTACCTCCCCCTCCCCCTCCCCCACCCTCCTCCTTCCTCCCCGTGTTCACTCCCTCGTTAAAACTTCTGTTGCTCTGTGGAAGAAGACCAAAAGGGAGGGGTGGTGGGGGAGGGGTGGGGGTAATCTTAGGGATGTTGAGGTCATTTACAACCGGTCCCCCCTCTCCTCTCTCCTCTCCCCCTCTCGGTCGGGTGTATGATGACACCTGTCTGATTGA
This sequence comes from Penaeus chinensis, assembly GCF_019202785.1. Lineage (NCBI taxonomy): Eukaryota > Metazoa > Arthropoda > Malacostraca > Decapoda > Penaeidae > Penaeus > Penaeus chinensis. Next base: position 11,311,656 of record NC_061854.1, read on the forward strand.
GTCTCTCTCTCTCTCTCTCTCTCTCTCTCTCTCTCTCTCTCTCTCTCTCTCTCTCTCTCTCTCTCTCTCTCTCTCTCTCTCTCTCTCTCTCTCCCTCCCTCCCTCTCCCTTTTCCCTCTCTCTCTCTCTCTCTCTCTCTCTCTCTCTCTCTCTCTCTCTCTCTCTCTCTCTCTCTCTCTCTCTCTCTCTCTCTCTCTCTCTCTCTCTCTCCCTTTCCCCCCCCCCCTCTCTCTCTCTCTCTCTAGGGTGTTGTTTATAAACATCTCGCCGCTTTTAAGGGCGTTTCCCCAGTTAATCCCGCTTGCTCATTTGTTCTCTGCGTGTTTATGTTTCTTGTCAGTTCGTCTCGCTGCAATTAATGTGTTTGTACGTACATGTGTGTGTTTGCTTGCGTGGCGTCCCCCGCTAGAAAGCCATTATGTACGTTACAGGCTCAGAGTAATTACTTTTCGCTCTCCTAAATTCTTCCAGAAATTTGATATTTCATTTTTACCGACACTTACGATATGCTTAAGGTTTAGTGACTAACCATTCCCGACAGTTACAGTTACGTATGCAATAAACAAGTATATTTTACAAGCAAATATATATGTATATATCCACTACCCTAAGTACATAAAAGAGTTTGGCTTGACACCATAAACCAACTCAGGAGTGAAAAAAACAAAACGCAAAACAAAAACGAACACACACACACACTCGCACATACTCGTACACACACACACTCACACACACACACACACACACACACACACACACACACACACACACACACACACACACACACACACACACACACACACGTACAGATAGACAGATATATAAAGAAAGGACCAAAACCCTAACCCTTTAAAGAAAGGAAAAGAAAAAAGGCAAAAAGTAAAGAAAAATGCAATCACCCCTTCCATACCGGCCATGCGGATGGAGCGCGAAGGGTAATATGAACATTATATCAGTGTTAGCGAGTCATTTTTTCGCCTTGTGGTTATAAAATATCACTTTGGAAGCGAATAAATCCTCCACGCACCAATATAGTGAAGCCAGCGCTCAGCCCCAATATATCAGAGCGGCTAGCGAAAAAATATGGCCAAAAAACGAAGGGAAAAATGATTAGATATTACTTGAATATTAAGTCGAATCTATTCTAGGTAGCGTCGGAATGCTAATGAAGATAGCCAATACGAATCAATAAAATAGAGTGGTGATGAAATATACTGCAAATGCACATTCAATCTAGGTAATGTGTTTCAACCATTTATCAACATCTTAAAATACTTTTTATCCTCAAAATGTTCTTTTTTTATTTCTTTCTTTTCAACACTTCCTGTATTTCCCACTCCCCTTCCTCTTCCTCCAACCGAGATTCCGAGAATGCCGCAACAAATCCTCAAGGCATGTAAATAAGGACACAGCAGGTTGCCATGACCTGAGATATTGTCTGCGCCGCCCGCCTACATATATTGCAGCCGTTTAATACACACGCGGAGGGGCGTGGAAAGGCAGCATACTTATCGGATACGATACGCACATACACACACTCACAGCCACTCACACTCTCTCTCACTCTCTCTCTCCTCTCTCTCACTAACTCACTCATACACTCACTCACTCACTCACTCACTCACTCACTCACTCTCACACACACACACACACACACACACACACACACACACACACACACACACACACACACACACACACACACACACACACACACACACACACACACACACACAAGGGAACAACAATAGGCGGTCAAAGCGTCACCTCCCCCCCCCCCTTCTGCACGACCCCAAGTCTCGTGGCAAGAATAATTCATGCATCATTATGCAATTTCTTTCTTGCAGTTTGTAGCGACGCCCCCTCATCCCCTCCCCCCTCCTCTCCATTTTCTTCTACTTTATCCACCTTCTCTTTCCCGGCTTTAATTGTTTCTTGCCTCTTTTATTTTGTATTGCTTTTCTGTTCTCAATTTTTTCCTCTCCCTTTCGCCCCCTTTGTATTTTGGTTTTCCTTTGTCCTTATATGTCCTCTTTCATTCTCTACTTTTTTTTCTTTTTTTTACTTTCGCCTCTTCATTTTTGGTGAAAACGAGGTAGCGGGTAAGGGTAGGGCGCAGAACAAAAAGACAAAGCCTTGGCGTGAAATATTCACACAGGAGAGATACAGACAAACACACACACTCACAGATGCAGGAAAACAGACATACGCACAGATATTCACAGACATTCAAAGACATACACACACACACACACACACACACACACACACACACACATACACATACACACACACACACACACGCACACACACACACACACAGACACACACACACACACACACACACACACACACACACACACGCACACACACACACAAAAGCGCACGCACGCACGCATACCCAAACATTACGCCCTTATAACGGTGTTTTCGTTATTCAACCCCAAACTATTTCCCGCAAGACAAGACTTATGCGACCCTCCCACGGGTGAGGCGGCCTCTTTCCCCAAGCGGCGGTCGAGCTTCTTGGCCTCAACTGATACCTGCACCGAACACGGATTCGTCTCTCTTTCTCTCTCTCTCTCTCTCTCTCTCTCTCTCTCTCTCTCTATATATATATATATATATATATATATATATATATATATTCTCTTAAAAGTTGTCGTTTACATGCTTATTTATATCTCTCTCTCCCTCACTCACTCACTCTCTCTCTCTCTCTCTCTCTCTCTCTCTCTCTCTCTCTCTCTCTCTCTCTCTCTCTCTCTCTCTCTCTCTCTCTCTCTCTCTCTCTCTCTCTCTTTCTTCCTTCGTACCTACTTTCCTTCCTTCCTTCTTTTTTTTTCTTTCTTTCTTTCCATCTTTCCTTCCTTCCTTCCTTCCTTCCTCCCTCCGTCCCTCGCCCTCTCTCTCTCTCTTTTTCCCTCTCTCGCTTTAGCCCTTCCTCCCTCCTTCCCTACCTCTTGCGGAGGCATCCGAATAACAGTCAAGTCCCCGGCCGAGTCGCGCCATAGCCGTCCCTGCGCCCCGCACTTCCCGAAGCATCTAATAGAGCCGTCCCGATGCGTCGCCGCTCACGCCACGCCAACGGACTGGGAGCGAGACCTTAACACATATCATTCCAGACCCTTTAACAAAGCTTAAGGTCAGCGTGAGGTACAGACAAAGGGGGGTGGGGGGGGAGGTTTTGAGGCTGGAAGAACGGAAGAACGGGAAAGGGGAGGAAGGAGGGAGGAGGGAGGGCGGGGGCAGGCCATCCATCAGCCTCCCACAAAGCTTTGCCGTCGCCCGAATGGACGGCGGGTTGACCCTATACGTCAAATTTCGCCGCGAATGGGAATGGACAAGATGGGAGGAAAAAAGGCAACCATCTACAGCTATGAAAGGTCTCAGTGTACGGGACCTCCACAAAGGCCGTCGTGGCCTTAATGTGCTTCAGAGGTGGTGGGGGTGGTGGCGGGGGTATGATAGGAGGGGTTAGGATGGGTGGGGTCGCGGATGGGGGCAGAAGGAGGGGGGTGTTATGCTCTCTAATGGGCCCTGGCTGGCAGGTGGTCTGTGGCTGGAGATAGTTGATTCGTCTGGGTTTCTTATGGAGTCATATGGAAAGAAGGGTAATCCCTATTTCCCAAGTACATTTTCTAAACGGAAAAATCAAGTGGCAACGAAAGAAAAGAAAATAAAAGAAAAGAAGAGAGAGAGAGAGAGAGAGAGAGAGAGAGAGAGAGAGAGAGAGAGAGAGAGAGAGAGAGAGAGAGAGTGAGAGTGAGAGAGAGAGAGAGAATAAAGCGTTGGGTATGGCATGTAAGGTGCCCGAGCCAAGACTGAGCTC
>NC_061854.1:11317987-11320487 GCF_019202785.1 Penaeus chinensis
CTTTTGTATTCCTCTTTTTCCTACTTCCCATGCATTCTTTTTTTCTTCTTCCTCCTCCATTTGCATTCCTTTTCCTCCTCCTCCTCCTCCTCTTCTTGTATTCTTTCTCTTCTTCTTCCTCCCTCTTTTGCATTCCTCCTTTCCTCATCAACCCCAGCAGTGTCTCCAAGCCCCGCTCCAAGAGCCATATTACCCCGTTTTCCCTTCTATGGTACGAACGTTGATACTTAAAACGCGCCCCGACCTCCTCATGGTGCCAATGATGGTGCCAACCCTCATCATTCTCTCCTGCGGGGTGGGGGGTCTCCTCCTACTCTCGGGTTTATAGTGCCACTTACGGTGCCAGTGACAACCCTGCTAGACGGGGCCACCAGAACCAATACTGCAGGCCGGAGCGCCACCGCCGGTAAATCTCACGAGGTTGTTACAGCTGTAGCCCGGCACTCGAGAATACAACGGTCACCCTCCCTTCCCTCTCCCACCACGGTGGAGGGGAAGAGAAGACAGGCGGAAGGGGAAGGAGGAGGAGAAGGAGGAAGAGGAGGAGGAGGAGGACAAGGTGGAGGAAGAAAAGGAGAAGGAATCTGATAAGGAGACGAAGAAGGAGAAGGAAACGGAAAAGGAAAAAGAAGTGAGGGAGAACGCAAAGGAAGAGGAGGAGAAAGAAGAGAGAAAAATGAATAAGAAATGGAAATAGGGCCTCCTCAGCTCGGACTCCTTAGACAAAGAAAACAAACAACGAGCTGTGGGTGGCAGAGGAAGGAGGGGGGGGGGGGTCAAGGAGGGAGGTGGGGGTCCAAAGGGAGGAAGGGACAGGGAGCAGGAAGGAGGGACCGAAAAGAGGACGTGGAAAGAAGAAAAGGAAGAAGAAACTGAAGATGAATAGTGTTCACCACAATTAGTTTGACTTTTACAGGCTGATAAACAAATGAAAATCAAGACTTGGTAATGAAATCACTAATAACGATACTAGAGCGCTTTACTTTGACGTAGACAATAAAGACAAAATCTGCCTGGTGTAAAAATAATCATCACAAAAAATATATAACACCCAAAATGATTGATGATGATGATGATAACTGATGGTGATGACGATGATTATAATGACAATAGTAATTATAATAATAATTCAATAATAGTGACAAAACTGATATGATAAAATAATCAGTAGGGATAATTTAATAAAGACAAGAATAGCAATAATCACACTAATAATGACACTGACGATAACAGTAATACTGAAACGCAACGATAATAATAAAAACAATAGTATTGACATTAACAACAAACAAACAATAACACTAACAATATTAACGACAAGAAAAATAATAACATTAATGACATTACCGTAATTATCTTGCGAATACTGATCACAATCACTACAACCATCTTATCAAAAACAACGACAAAAATAGCTTAATATACTTTAATCCAAATATCAATCGCCAACCCCCACCCCATCACAAAAAATAGACATGAAAATAAAAAGAAAGAAAGAGCGAAAGAAAGACAGCGAGATATCACAGGCGTCAGGAGAGAGAGAGATAAAACATATTTGTCCAGGCCCAATCAAGACAAATTATGAAGGACAGGCGAGGCAGGGGGCATGAGGAGCTGGATGGCACGACCTGACGCATGGGAAGGGAGGGAGGGAGGGAGGGAGGGAGGGAGGGAGGGAGGGAGGGAGGGAGGGAGGGAAGGAGAGAGGGAGATAGAGAGGGAGGGAGGGAGGGAGGGTGGAAGGGAAGGAGTGGGAAAGGGAAGGGAGTATGATGAAGGAGAGGTAGAGGAGATGAAGAAACGAAAGGGAATTAAAGGAGAAAAGAGAAGGGAAAGGAACGGGGTGAATAAGGGAAAAAAATATTAAACTACTGTTATGTGTGTGTGTGTGTGGGGGGGGGGGGGCGTCATATAAGCCAGTTCATCAAATAGATATGTCCGCATTACCACTATTGTTATTGCCGTCATATTCCTACTGCTCCTGCGGCCGTGACCATAATCAGCTTATTCAATAACAACACTAATAAGGAAGACCATAGAAGCTCCTTAAGAGAAAGGTCACGTCGCCCTTAACACAATCATGGGAGACAAGGGAGAGAAGATGGCTCGGGAGGGGTGGGGGGGGGGGGGCGAGCATGCTGGGAGATGGAAGAGAGTGGGAGGGAAGAGGGAGGGAGGGACTGGGGAAGAAAGGGGAGAAGCAGGGAGGATGGGAGGGAAGGGTAGAGGAGACAGCAGGGAGGAAAAGAAGGGAGAAAGGGGCAATGAGTGAGTGAGAGAAAGACAAAGAGAAAGAGAGAGAGAGAGAGAGATAGAGACAGCGAGGAAGATAGAAAGATAGACAGACCGAGACAGTTACAATCAAATTACTAAGTAAATAAAGACAGAAGAAGAGCAGTGGTAGCAGAGGGAGAGTGAGAAAGGAAAAAAAGTGACAAGATAATTGCGTGCGAAGGGTCTGTCAATCTGCATTACTACCCAGTTGATGCGATCAACCAGT
>NC_061854.1:11337987-11345487 GCF_019202785.1 Penaeus chinensis
GAAGAAGAAGAAGGAGAAGGAGAAAGAGATGAAGGAGACGGAGAAGGATAAGAAGGAGAAGGAAAAGGAGAAAAAAGAGAAGAAGGAGAAAGAAAAAGAGGGCGGGGAACGTGGAAGAAGGAAGATAGAGAAAACAGATGATGGATTAGAGTAGGGGTGGAGAAGATGAAGGACAGGGAAGAACAGAGAAGGAAGAAAATAGAGGAAAATAATAACCTGGAAGGAGAGGAGGGAAGAAAAAAAGAAAAAAAAAAAAGGAGGAACAGGCAAGCAAGCACGAAAGACAAACATAAGAAAAGGCAGAAAGGGGACCGAGGAAGAAGGCGGGAGGAGGGAGATAGACGAGGATAAGAGGAGGAAGACTGAGCAAGATAAATTTGATTAGATATGCCTTCATGCACAGTTACGGCAACGCACAGTATATTTCATCTGTCAGTTTTCTTTTGCAGTTCTTTATCACTGTTTATTTTTCGTTCCTTTGCTTAGCTTGTATTAAGAACATGCTATATATTATATAGTTAAGGGATCATACTGTTGGTTTCGAATGCCTATTCTATTCTTCCAGTCTGAGATACTCTTTGTAACAATGACAAAGTTAATGATGATAAATACTGAATAAATGCACAAGCTAGATAAGGGGAATGAGTGGGAGCAAGGGGTACGGGAAGACAATGAAAAATAGAGAAAACATGGATGATAATGATGAGGAGAAAGAGAAACAGGAGAGGAAGAGGAGGAAAAGGTTGAGGACTACGATAATGGAATTCATGAGGAAGAGAAGGAGGAATAGCATGGTGATAATGAAGAAAACGAGGAGGAAAGGAAGGAGTGGGAGACATAAGCAAAGAGATGGAAGAAGGAAAAGGGAAAAGGAGGAAGAGGAAGAGGAAAAGAAAAAAAAAGAAGAGGAAGAAGAGACGAAAGAGGATTAAACAATCCCCCCACCCCCCCTTCCGTGCATGATTCGTGGCTGTTCCTCATCAGCTCGAGGTTCACTCATTATAAAAAGCCAACAGGAGGCGTCGCAAATACAGAGATTGTTAATGGACGAGCGACGCCCGGCAACTCCTCGGCCATATTTCTGTATTTACGAGTCATGTCCTAAGCGCTGATGCGTGAGAGCCTTGTTAGAGAATAAGAGGCGAAAGAGGGAGAGGAGTGAGAGGGGAGGAGGGGAGAGAAAAGGAAAGAGAGGGAGAGGGAAGGGAAAGAGAGGGAGAGGGAAAGGAAAGGGAGGGAGAGGGAAAGGAAAGGTAGAAGGAAAAAGAAGGAGGGGAGGAGGAGGGAGAGATGGGAAAAGGTGAAAAAAAGGAGAGAGAGAGAGAGAGCGAGAGAGAGAGAGAGAGAGAGAGAGAGAGAGAGAGTGTATCCTGATCTCTTTCAGGCAACAAATTATCTCGCTTACGCTCACACACACACACACACACACACACACACACACACACACACACACACACACACACACACACACACGAAAACCTCAGAGCCCAAATCCCCCGCATGCAGATGAGCGGACGGCCGGATAAGCCTTACATATTACACCGGCCTGCGGGCGCAAGAGGGAAAGAAAAACGAATAAAAAATGACGTCGTAACAACTCGCGTCCGATGATGCGTAAAAAATTCATTCAAAGGCGTCTCCCCCTCCTCCATGCCTCTGTGCACTTCCCTCCTTCCCTCCATGCCCCTCCTTTCCTCCCTCCCCGCCCCTATGCCCTCCTCTCTCCCTCTCTGCCCCGATACCCTCCTCCGTCCCTCCATGCCCCTCCTTTCCTCCCTCCCTGCCCCTGTGCCCTCCGCCCTCCCTCTCCTCCCTCCCTCCTTTCCATCTCCAGTGGCGCGTATTTCCCCGCTGCGTCTGTCTTGAGAATTATCACAAGGCGATGGAGGAAAGTGCGTGGCTGTCTCATCTCAGCTGACAATTGGGGCTCCTCGCGGGATTCCCGGGGCGCGCGAGTGGGCTGGGGGGGGGGGGGGGGTCTCTCTCTCTCGCTTTTCTGAGATGTTGCTTAGCTTATTTGTATAATCACAAACGTGTGTGTGTGTGTGTGTGTGTGTGTGTGTGTCTGTGTGCATGTGTGTGTGTGTGTGTGTGTGTGTAAGTGTGTGTGTGTGTGTGTGTGTGTGTGTGTGTGTGTGTGTGTGTGTGTGTGTGTGTGTGTGTGTGTGTGTGTGTGTGTGTGTGTGTGTGTGTGTGTGTGATTACGTGTATGGGTGTACATGTATGGGTGTACATATACTGTATATGCAGGATATATCTATCAACCTATCTACCTTCTATCCATCTATCTATATGCATAAATACAGACAAACAGGTGGATAGATAGATATACAGATATATGTTGTCTGCCCCCCCCCCCCCCCCTCTCTCTCTCTCTCTCTCTCTCTCTCTCTCTCTCTCTCTCTCTCTCTCTCTCTCTCTCTCTCTCTCTCTCTCTCTCTCTCTCTCTCCTTCCCCTCTTCACCTCAACACCTTTCCCTCTCTCGTTTCCCTTCTCCTAATTTCGGAGAGTCGCTGCTTATCCACGCGCGGGCGTTTATTTCTCTCTTTGTTTTCTCTTCAATATCAACTCCCCTTTTTAAACAACTATTCTGTGCGTAAATAAAATTTCATGAATGTGTATAATGCACGAGGAGTCCCCGAGGCGCGTTTACAAGGCGGAGGAAACTGAAACAAAAGCTGGCCACTCAAGACCGTCGGATTAAAAAAAGAGAGAAAAAAGGGTGGACCGTCGTCTGCGCGGGGGGGGGGGGGGGCGTAAGGAGAGGACCCCGGGAGATGACCCCCAAGGAGAGGACCCCAAGGACCCCAAGCAGAGAAACCTAGGAGAGAGGACCCCGCGCGAGGAGTACAAGGACCCTAGGGAGAGGAGCCTAGGAGAGAGGACCCCGCGCGAGGAGTACAAGGACCCCAGGGAGAGGAGCCTAGGAGAGAGGACCCCAGGAGAAGTCCTCAAGGAGAGGAGTCTAGGACAGGGCCCCAAGGAGAGAAGGGAGAGGAGAGCGGATCCCGGGCGAGGAGTCCAGGAAAGGTCCTTAAGGAGAGGAGCCTACGACAGGACCCCTAGCACCCCAAGAATAGAAGCCGTAGAGCCTTAGAGAGGAAAGAAGTCCAGGAGAAGACCCCCAAGGAGAGGAGCCTAGGAGAGGAGCCCACAGTAATCTGTGAGAGGGCCGCGTGCCCTGAGGAAGCGTCACTATACCCTCACTACACCATCATTCACAGACAGCACTGAAGGCATTCAATTACTTGCGTGTTGGAGGCTACAGACCAACACATGATTTGCCTTATTCAAAATACAGTGAGGGTCCGAGTAGCTCGTTCATCATGAAGAATCTCCGATGAAGAATGGGGATGAAAAACAACAACAGGTAAATAAGTATCAAAATAAATCATTAACACCTTGATGTGGTCTCGTAAATCAACTCTCGGCCTCGCTCTCGCTCTGGCCTCTCTCCCTCGCCGCTTGGAAGCATTTCGGTCCGTCTTGTTCAACTCGCCTTCTGCTCTGGACCTCTCTATCTACCTGCTTGTGCGTGCATGCGTGCGTGTATGTTTGTGTGTGCACTTACTTGCTTGCCTCTCTCTCTCTTATTCTTTCGCAAACTTGGAAACCAAACACACGCATACAGGTAAAAAAAGGAAATCAAAAAGAAAAATACCGTTCATACATATAAAACAAAACCGCACACAAATGCACGCGCCTATCACAAACGCCCCAACATAACACACACAGTACGCTCCAAGACACACACTTGACCGGCCGACCTTCTCTTCTCCTACATACCTCCCCCCCCCCCCCCCCGGCTAAGAAGGACCATTTCAGAGCCAGCAGGTGACACGGGCTCGCAGGGGGACGCCGCCCCGTGAATTTTTTATGCCGAATCTAGCCATACAAAACGCCGGTGAGCGAGAAGATGAATCTTGAATGAGGGAAAACTTAGCTTCCGGAACATCTTAACTCGAGAGGACGGAGGGAGGAAACTGAGGGGGGATATAAATGGGAGGGAAGGAGGGAGGGAAGGAGGGAAGGAAGGAGGGAGGGAGGGAGGGAGGGAGATAAGAGGGAGGAAACTGTGGGGGGCGAGATAATGGGGAGGGAGGGAGGAACTGAGAGGGAGGGCTTGGTGGAAAGAGATAGGGAGGGAGGGAGGAAAGTGAAGAGGGTGAAAGTGATGAAGAGGGGACTAGGTGTAGAGAGAGGAAAGATGGGGACATGGGAGGAAGAAGAAGTAGAAGAAGAAGAAGAAGAAGAAGAAGAAGAAGAAGAAGAAGAGAGGCGAGGAGAGGAGAGGAGAGCAGAGGAGAGCAGAGGAGAGGAGAGGAGAAGAGAGAGAAGGAGAGGGAGAGAGAGAGAGAGGGAGAGGGAGGGAGAGAGAGGGAGAGAGAGGGAGAGGAAGGGAGAGAAAGAGAGAGAGAGAGAGAGAGAGCTTAAGCGTTACCTAAAATATACCAGAAAGAGACACAGAGAGAGAGAGAAATAAAGACAAAGAAAGAAAGCGATGAGAATTCTATTTAGCCTGACATGTAAAAATAATAACAACAACAGAGAAACGACACTTTCAACATCACTAATCATAAACGAACCATTCCAACAACAACAAAAAAATCTCTCCAACAGAAGAAAAAGAAGAAGAAGAAGAAGAAAAAGAAAAAAAAAACACTCCACACAACTCCATTCCACAATAAAAAGACCTCCCCCACACTCCCCCTCTCCCCCCCCAAAAAAAAAAAAAATCCGTGAAGCCTTAAGAATATGCAAAACGTCTTGAGATTTCGGGGCTAAGAATCCCATCGGCGAGCGGCCATTACCAGCCCGGAATTCCAGTTGCCACAAGAACGTTTATAACCATTATGTCTCGTGTTAACTCCGGCTTCATGGCTGACAAGATGCACGAGCGAAGGGGGAGAGGGAGGGAGGGGAGGAGGGAGGGGAGGAGGGAGAGGAAGGGGGGGGGAGGGAGGGAGGGAGGAAGGAGAGGAAGGGGGAGGGAGGGAGGGAGGGAGGAGGGAGAGGAAGGGGGAGGGAAAGAAGGAGGAGGGAGAGGAATGGGGGAGGGAGGGAGGGAGGAGGGAGAGGAAGGGGGAGGGAGGGAGGGAGGGAGGGAGGAAGGAGAGGAAGGGGGAGGGAGGGAGGGAGGAGGGAGAGGAAGGGGGAGGAAAAGAAGGAGGAGGGAGAGGAAGGGGGAGAGGGAGGGAGGGAAGAGGGAGAGGAAGGGCAGAGGAGGGAGAGGGAGGAGGGAGAAAAGGGAGGATGGAAGAAGAATTGTAGCAGTAGAAGAAGTAGTAATAGTATAGTTGCAATAGTAGTAGTAGTTTTATTATTAGTAGTAGTAATAGTAGTAGTAATAGTAGCAGTAATAGTAGTAATAGTAGTAATAGTAGTAGTAGTAGTAATAGTAGTGGTATTATCATTATCATTATCATCATCACAATAATTATCACCATTATCATTATATTATATTGTTTTTATTACCCTTATTATCATTATTATTATTATTATTATTATTATTATTATTATTATTATTATAATTATAATCATCAATACCGTATTGCCGTAATATTCCGATCACCCAAGACCGATCACAAAATAAAAAAAAACTCACGATATCTATATCCTCATCTATACACCAAACGCAAGCAAAGAAAATATAAACAGCAAAGACAAGTGCAAGATACACGAGAAAGTACAAAAAAAGAAAAAAAAAAAAAAAAGGATAATAGAGAGAACAGAAGAAAAATAAAAAAGTTTAAAAATTCGTCAAGCGCCCGAAGTCTGTCTCTCCGGGCGAGTAACATTAAGCCGACATTACCTAATTTCCTCCTCCATTACCCGTGTCGTTACAAGCCTTCAAAAATTACGGCCGGAGACTGAATAAAAATATCACTCTTGGGGGAAGCGCCGAGAGGGTTCTCTTTCTCTTATTCTCTCTCTCTCTCTCTCTCTCTCTCTCTCTCTCTCTCTCTCTCTCTCTCTCTCTCTCTCTCTCTCTCTCTCTCTCAAATTTCGCTCTTTGCATGTCTTTCTTTCTCATTCTCTTCCTCTTCCACTCCTCCCTCTCCTCCTCCCCCCGCTCCCACCCGCCCCTTCCCACTGCCCTTTCTCTCTCCTTTCTTATTTCCGCCCGGCACATGCAAGTGTTGTGAAATCCGGAATAAATTAAACCAATAAAGACCTTAATATCACAGGCGATTAACTTCCCCCGCGCCGCTGTTGGTTCTCGGCCGCAGATGAAGTTTCCCGCAAGTTTTAGAGAGATTGATGGGCGCGCAACATCGGTGTTTCTCCACGCTCGGATATCATTAAGGAAATGTGCGCGCCATTTCGCTCGTTCCGTATTTCCGTTTTTTTTTTTTTTTTCTTTTCTAAACTCGGAATATGCATCCGGAAGTGATTAAACTTGGAGTGAAAGGCGGGGAGATACGATTTTATCAGGGATGCTGTAAGAAGAACCAAGGGAGAGAAGAGATACAGAAAAGAGAGAGAAAATGAACGAGGAAGAGAGGGGTAGAGCGAGACAGCAAGAGAGACAGACAGACAGAGAAGCAGAGATAAACACCAAGAAAGACTGGAACAGAGAGAGACGGCTCGGGTGCCCGACGGGTTCCCCAGACCGCTCCGTCATAAATCGGGGCCTCGGCCTGACTCCGTCTCCCTGGCGTCTTCAATTAGGCTCGAGTCCTGCAGCGCGCAAACGGCCTTCGTTCGTGCGCCGCCGTTTGCACAAGATCCACCTGCCGTTGACGCACGAGCGGCCGATCAAAGAGAAGAGCGTCGCAGCGCCAGTCTATACTTATAAGACATTAAATCATGCGCGACACACAGCCTTAACTGTCAGAATGTAAACAGCCAATCAAATTAATCATCATGATCGGGCCGTCACGCGAGGCTCGAGCCGGGCGCTGCACGCGAGCGCCGCCGGCCGCCTCGCGCTTCGTGTCTCTCGTCTCCTTGGCTTTTTCTCGTCTGCTTTTTCTTTCTTTCTTGAATTCCGCTGACCATTCCCTGCGGCGTTTTCCGAAGGATATATCCATCTTAATCTATTTTCCTTTTTTATCATTCTTTTCCCTTAATTTTTTGTTCCTTTTTCCCCTTTATTTTATTTTTCCTTTTCTTGGAAATATTATCGTGTTCTTACCTTCATGCCTTTTATATTTTGTCTTTCTCCCGCTTCCGCTATCGACGTGTCCTTAATCTTTCGAGAAAAGTTGGAACACCGACACTCTTCTGAATTTCCTAGTCTTATGCACAGACAATCAAACATACAACACAATACAACAACACATACAAACCAATATCCAGAGAAAAAAACGATACAAACACAACATAAAACAAAAACACACACAAAAGAATAAACAAACAAACACATCAATCCCTATAAACATACAGACAAACACACAGACACAAGCAAACAAACAAACACAGGAGCGCGCGGCACCAAGATCGATAGGGCTTAACTCAGTTGCCAGGAATGTAAACACACCGTCTTAATTCTTTGT
>NC_061854.1:11350487-11352987 GCF_019202785.1 Penaeus chinensis
AACAAAGCAAGTGGGTCCTCCCTGAATGACCCCCGCAAGAGGACCACGAGAGAGGATCACCTTGCCCCCCCACCCCCCCGACAGGAGGCGTGGGCGGAGCAATATCGCCTGACCAGACTCCTCGCAGGGACCCTGGGTCGGAAGGCTACGCTGCCCGCGCCTTGTTTGGGGCGCGCGTTGTTCTGCACACACGCCTCGCCCTCGCGGGGAATGAATGAAACGCCAGGGGGGAGGGGAGGGGGAGGGGTGAGGGAGGGGTGAGGGAGGGGTGAGGGAGGGGAGAGGGAGGGGAGAGGGAGCGGGAAGGAGGAGATGGAGGGGGGGAGGAGGAGGAGGAGGAGGAGGAGGAGGAGGAGGAGGAGGAGGAGGAGGAGGAGGAGGAGGAGGAGGAGAAAGAAGAAGAGGAGGGAGAGGAGGAGGAGGGGGAGGATCAGAAAAGAGTGAAGAGAAGGGGGGGGGAGAAAGAAGTGAAGAATAAGGTGGATAGGAAGAGGATCGGGAAATGAGAAGAAAGGGGAAAAGGAGGAAAATCGAGGAGTATGTGTAAAATATAATAGACAGGAGAAAATAAAAATAAAGACGAAGGAAGAGAAGAACATAATGAAACTGCGGATAATCGAGGAGAATACGGAAAATCAAAGAGAATGTTTATATTAAAGAAGGGAGAGAAAAAAAATGAAAAGAAAAAGGAGCAGGTACAAAAAAAAGCAAGAATAATAGTGGACAGAGAGCGAAATGGAAACGCAAGCTCAGAGATGGAGGTCGACCGATGCGACGGCGTTTGTGGACAATGGAGTCGAGTGTCCTGTTGGGCTCCATTTTACTAACTTCATCAGGAATCGTTACGTTCAGTCTCTCTCTCTCTCTCTCTCTCTCTCTCTCTCTCTCTCTCTCTCTCTATATATATATATATATATATATATATATATATCCTTCTCTCTCTGTCCCTCTCTCTCTCTCTCTCCCCCCTTCTCTCTCTCTCTCTCTCTCTCAAGCAGGCACACTGTCACAAACACACACATATCCTAACGAGTGCGTATAACACACCAAACAATAAGAGTAAGTAATCAAAATGACAATAGAGTCATCCATCACACACAAGCTGAGCATATGTCCGGATGACGCGGATCTCGCTCTCATCCGGCGCAATGACCCGTTGCCCGAACTACCCCCCTTTTCGACAGAAAACAAAATAAAATAATAATAGCAGTAATTATTATCATCATCATCACCATCACTATCATTATCGCTATCATTATCATTATCATTATTACTATCATTATTATCATCATTATTATTATTACCACTACTACTACAACTACTATCATTACTATTATCAACCTTATCACTACCATTATCATTATTATCATTACCGTTATTATTATGATTATCATTATTATTCATCATTGATATTAATGTTATCATCATTATCTTTATCATCACTATCATTATGATAACAAATAATAAGAACAAGAACAGCATCAACATGGAATCTAACAAACACTAAAACTAGCAAGAATGCTTAAACCAATAAAAACAAACAAAAAAACAACAACAACAACAGCTTAAAAAGACGAAGGAGGAAAAGAGGCAAAGCGAAAAGCGGAAGCAGAAAAAGCGAAGAACACGCACGAGGGAAATGGACGATGAATAACAAAACGAACAGAGTTGGAAAGAGAGAGCGAGCGGCCGTCATGGATCCCGAGGAAGAGAAAGAGGAGGAGGAGGAAAGGAGGAGGAGGAGATGAGGAGGAGGAGAGGAGGAGGAGAGGAGAGGAGAGGAAGAGGAGGAGGAGGAGGAGGAGGAGGAGGAGAGGAGGAGTGGAGGAGGAAGCGGAGGAGGAGGAAGAGGAGGAGGAGAAGAAGGAGTAGGAGTAGGAGGAAGAGGAAGAGGAAGAGGAAGAGGAAGAAGAAGAAGAAGAAGAAGAAGAGGAGGAGGAAGAAGAAGAGGAGGAGGAAGAAGAAGAGGAGGAGGAAGAAGAAGAGGAGGAGGAAGAAGAAGAGGAAGAAGAAGAAGAAGAAGAAGAAGAAGAAGAAGAAGAAGAAGAAGAAGAAGAAAAAGAAGAAGAAGAAAGAAGAAGAAGAAGAAGAGGAAGAGGAGGAGGAGGAGAGGGAAGAGAGGAAAAGAGAGTGAACGAGGAAGAGAGACAGCAAGAGAACGAAAAATAGAAATAGATAGATAGATATAGATAGATAGATAGAAAGATAGATAGAGATCATGACAAAAAAAACGTAAGAGAAAGAGGTGGAGAGGACTGGAGGGAGAGAGGGGGAGGGGAGGGCGACATAACAGCGTCGTGGATAACAACAGAGCCGCCCCACTGTTATTCGCACACGGGTCTTGTCCAGCGACGCACAGCTGATTAGGCCTACAGCGGCGGTGATGAATGGAGGGCGATGCCAGTCCAGACGGCCATCTTTGGGTCGCCCGTGCCATGGGGGGGGGGGGGGGGGGGGGAGGGGAGGACAATGAAATAGGGGACGACTGGCAGGAGAATAA
>NC_061854.1:11362987-11367987 GCF_019202785.1 Penaeus chinensis
TCCTATGCAATAGTTTACTCTATTGTGTATCCTCCTTCGCGTTCTGCCATATTCTCACCATCCTCTTACTCCTTCTCCTATCTCCCTCTATTCCCCTCACCCTTCCTCTTCCCCTCTTTTCCCCTCACGTCATCACCGGTCGCTCTTCTCCCAAAGCCAACTTTAATCAAGACATCTCTCTTTTTCGCCAACATACTGGCCGAATAGTTGTTCTGCCGAAACTTCCCTTACTATCCACTAATGCTCTATTGAATTCGGCCTCATTCTGTAACGTCGAAGGAAAAGAATCAAGTCCATTTCGGCTCTCTATAATACGTAGATATGCACATACACGCGCACGTAGATATGCGTGTGAAGAGACAGATATGCAAGAATCACTTCCTATCTCTCTCTCTCTCTCTCTCTCTCTCTCTCTCTCTCTCTCTCTCTCTCTCTCTCTCTCTCTCTCTCTCTCTCTCTCTCTCTCTCTCTCTCTCCTTATCTTCATATCTCCCTCTCTCTCTCTCCTTATCTTCATCTCTCCCTCTCTTTCTTTCTCCCTCTCTTCCTCTCTCCCTCTCTTCCTCTCTCCTTCTCTTTCTCTCTCTCTTTCTTCCTCTTTCCTTCTCCTCTTTTACCACAACGAACCTCCTCCTTCTAGCTCCTTCCTCTGCCCTCAAACGCGATCAACATCATTACCACCGATATTTTCCTCCGCGGCGCCGTGCCCTGACCCGGCGAGGGAAGGCCACGACCCCTGCAGCCGAGTCGTTATCTCTTCATGATAATCACCAGCCACGAACCCAACAGGAAGTTCTGGCAAGCATGCGTGTGACCACAGAGCGCGCATGCATCCATGCACTCTGCAAACACACGCGCACACACAAATACACACGCGTAGGAATTAAACACAATCAACGCATAAAAACATACACTCCCGCACGAACACTATAAGGACAGGAACAACTAAAAAAGAGAGAAAGAAAGAAAGAAAGAAAAAAAAAAAAAGACAACAAGTAATGCGAGGACTAAAGGGAGGGAGGACATGGATGAGGGGGAGGGAGGAAGGGAGGGAGGGAGGGAGGGAGGGAGGGAGGGAGGGAGGGAGGGAGGGAAGGGGAGGGGAGGGGAGGGGAGGGGAGGGAAGGGAAAGGAAGGGAAAGGAAGGGAGGTGACAGAAGAGGAAGGGAGGACATAGATGAGGAGGGCAAGGGAGGACATGGGAAAGAGGGGGAAGGGAAGGGAGGAATTGGGATGACATGGATGAGGGAGGAAGGGAAGGGAAAGGAAATTAGGACATGGATGAGGGGGGGATAAGGGAAGAGAGGAGAAGGGAGGAGAAGGGAGGAGAAGGGAGGAGAAGGGAGGAGAAGGGAGGGGAAGGGAGGGGAAGGGAGGAGAAGGGAGGGGAAGGGAGCGGAAGGGAGGAGAAGGGAGGAGAAGGCGGGGAGAAGAGGCGAGTGACAATCTTTTGGAGCGTCGAGTAGACTTCTGAAAGTTTTTTGTAATTAACACCGGGGGTCGATACTCAAAATTAATTGGTTATTGAATCGACCTCGGGAAGAGATTGTTGCGGCTTCCCTAAAGTATCATAGTGAAGTGGGAGGAAGAAAGAAGAAGAAAAACGTGTATAAAGTAATGGTTTATGATAAATACCAATACAAACAAAAATAAAAGTAATAATGAAAATAATAATAAATGATCGTGATAGTGTGTTGAAGATGATAAAGACAATACCAATGCAAGTCATGAGCATAAGAATAAGAATAAAAATAATGATGATGATAGTAATAATAGTAATAATGGTAATAGTGAAAGTAATAGTATGATGATGATGATGATGATGATGATGATGATGATGATGATGATGATGATGATGATTATGATAATGATGATGATAACAATAACGATAATAATATTGATGATAATAATAATAATAATAATAATAATAATAATAATAATACTAACAATTATAACAACAACAATAATAACAACAACAATAATAAAGATAATAATAAAAACAATAATAACAGCATAAATAATAATCATGATTGTTATGAGATTCATATAAGTGAATAACAATCATTAGTTATCATTTTCTTATAGTCTTATACAATAACAACAACACCGAGAAAACTAAATATAAAATAAAATAAGGGAAAACAATAACAAAACAGTGAAAGGGAAAGGAATAGAATAAAATCACGGAAAGACGGTGGGGACCGTTCCAAGAGACAAGAAATAATCAATAAGACCCGGAGCGGGAAAGGACAAACAGGGCGGAGGTGGGATGTGGAAGGGAGGGGAAGGGGGAAGGGGAAGGGGGATGGGGGAAGGGGAGGGGGAAGGAGGGGGGGGAGGGGGAAGGGGGAAGGGGAAGGGGGAGAGGGAAGGGGGAATGGGGTGGGAGAGTCGGTGGGAAAGGGAGCGGAAAGGAGGGATAAATTAGACTACTAGGAGTAAGAGAGAGAGAGAGAGAGAGAGAGAGAGAGAGAGAGAGAGAGAGAGAGAGGAGAGAGAGAGAGAGAGAGAGAGAGGAGAGAGAGAGAGAGAGAGAGAGATAGAGACAGAGAGAGAAATAGAGACAAAGAGAAAACTAGAGACAGAGAGAGAAATAGAGACAGAAAGATAAATAGAGACAGAGAGAGAAATAGAGACAGAGAGAGAAATAGAGACAAAGAGACAACTAGAGACAGACCGAGACAATCGGAAATCAAACAAACAAATAAAATATGGACGAACGAGAGAAACCACCCCGCCAACACGAAACCTCACTCTAGCGGCCGGCCAGAGAGAAGACGGCCCCTCACACTTCGTCAGCACCAATAATAGTGTTCTTCCCTATCGCTCGCATAATACACAGCCTTCTTTTTAATCAACAGCCCCGTTTACAGAGCCTATCGCCGCGTGGAACTCCTAGCACCTGTGCCGGCCCGACCTTCTGTTTCATCATCCGGGGATTAAATGTGGCGCTGGGATAAATGGTTTGGATAGAGACTGACTTGGATAAATGGCGGAGGGAAAGCTGGTTATTTATACTTTTGAACATGTACATGCCAACTCAATTATACATGATTCTTATTCACTGACAAGGAAACAGACATACACGGCACATGCCAAACACACACACAGATACACATACCACGGACATGTAAAAAGGCACACACTCACACACTCACACACACACACACACATACACACACACACACACACACACACACACACACACACACACACAGGTACACATGCGCGCGCACACACACACACACACACACACACACACACACACACACACACACACACACACACACACACACACACACACACACACACACACACACAGAGGTACACATGCGCACACATACCACACACGCAAACAATGACAGGTTATCTCCATGTGCATAAACGCGACAAGTCAATGTTATCTTTAAGAGTCACATCTACGCCTGCGTCGTTTGGGTGCGAGAGGGAAGGCTAGAGACAGGACAGAGGGGAGAGAGGGAGGGAAGGAGGGATGGAGGAAAAGAAGGGGAAAGAGAAGAAGGGGAAAGGAAGGGGAGAAGGGAGCAGATAAATAGCCAGACACACAAACATACTGACAGACAGACAGACAGATAGAGAGACGGAGAGAGAGACAGAGAAAGAAATTCATTCTAAAGAAGTAAAAGGAGGAAGTGGCGTAAGTGGAAGAACGAGGCTTGAGACAACATTCCTTGAGCCAAAACTTGTAGAGTTATTTAGCTTAGTTTTTTGTTCATATCCCCATTAACACGATCACTGTATCAACAACTAACGAAAGCGGAGAGCGGGTTGAAACCGAAACAATTCTAAACCGAAGAATAAAGAAAAAAAAATGAAGAAAAAAAAAAAGAACAGAAAAGAAAGGGGGAAAAAATAAAGCATTAATAAGGGGGGGGAGAGAAGAAGAGAATAAAAGACACTAAGAAGGAGACACAGAAATATTGACAATTCCGTTTCTCCAACGGACGCCTCTCGAAAAGTGTCACTGGTAATTAGGCAAAACATTTAAGACAACAAGGGGGGGGGGGGGCTCTCCTCAGGGTCCCAGCGCTTCTCTCGGCTCGTCTCGTGTCGTGCAAAGACATGCAAATCCGACTTCTTTTGACTACAGCTTTTGGACGATACAATTCTTTCGTTATTTTCCCTCGCGCTTATTCGCTCGCTCTCTCTCTCTCCCATCTCTCTCTCTCTCTCTCTCTCTCTCTCTCTCTCTCTCTCTCTCTCTCTCTCTCTCTCTCTCTCTCTCTCTCTCTCTCTCTCTCTCTCTCTCTCTCTCTCCTTTTTTGTGTGTGTGTGTCTGATCTTTATTTTTTATCTCTCGCTTCTTGTCATGTTTTCTTCTTTCTTATCTTCTATTTCCGTGTCTCTTTTTTCTTTACTAACTCCAATCCTCTATTTTTTTCTCTCTTTCTCTCTTTTCCTTTCCTTGGCCATTTATTCTTTTATTTTCCATCCTTTCGTTTTCTCTTTTCTCCATCCATCCTTCTCTTCATTTCTCTCTATTACCTTTCATCCATCTCTATTCTCCTACCTTTCCTCACTCTCTTCTCCCTCCATTGTCCTTTCTTCATCTCTACCTCGCCTCTCCGTCCTTCCCTCTATTCCTTCCTCCTTCCTTCTCCCTATTCTCCTCCTTCTCTTTCCTTCTCCCTCTTTTCCCTTCTTCCTTCTCCCTATTTTCCTCCTCCTCTTTCCTTCTCCCTCTTTTCCCTCCTTCCTTCTCCCTCTTCTCCTTCCTTCTCCCTACTCCCTAATACCTTCCTCTCGTCCCCGACCGACCAGCTTCCTCGTAATCGCGGTGAGTCGTCAAGAAACTGGCTTTGTAGCAAGGGTGTAAAAATTATGACGAGAAAGAGAAGATTAAAAAGAAAAAAGAAAAAAAGAATCAATAATAAAAATCGTGTTGACGAGAGCGGCATATGTATTGCACCGCCGAGGGACCGGTGGTGAAAGCTTCGTGGGAGGAGAGGGGAGGGGGAGGCGGGAGGAGGAGGAGGAGG
>NC_061854.1:11372987-11377068 GCF_019202785.1 Penaeus chinensis
ATATATAGACTGTCTGCCGCGATCTGTCTTCGGCCACAAGCCACAAAAACAAATTTCTCTTTCATTATCTTGCTTCCCCTTATTCATTTTATCCCTTCCTCTCTCTTCTCTCATTTTCTCACGTGTGAATGGAAGATGATATATAATAGTGTTTTTTTCTCTCCTTTATCAGTTTAACGATGACACGAACTGAATAATCTTCAACTTTAAAATAAAAACGTGAATTCGATGGCATTCCAATTCATCAATTACATTAATTCAACGATCCTCCAGTTTAATGACAATAACAACCAGACAGGAAAACCATAATCAACTGCATCCTCGACGCATCATGCAACATGTCAACTTCACTCTGAATTCAAGTCTTTTCAAAACGAAAGAATCGGAGAGAGGAAGAGGGAGAGAAAAAAATAAAAATCCATCGACATATGCACGTCTCTGGGACCCATCATCTCGATTGCAACGCCCGCGTCTCTATCTCTGGCTATATATCTGTACCTGCAGGTCTGTACACGCACATGGAAATGTACACGCAGTAAAACGTACATGCGAACAAACAGAAATACTCTCAAATATAAACACAGACACACAAATAGACACATAAACACATACACGCGCACGCACGCACACGTACACGCACACGCACACACACACGCACGCACGTACACAGACACACACACACTCACACACACACACACACACACACACACACACACACACACACACACACACACACACACACACACACACACACACACACACACACACACACACACCTCAAGCCCACAGCCTAGCACGCCCACGCCGAGCGAGCGGCTGGGGTCCCGCCCGAAACTTCCCCGCGGTTCCCAAGGGCCTCCCGGGGTTCCTCTCGCCCGCTCGTCTCTTCGCCTGTTTGTCAGCGTCCGGCTGGAGGTGCGATGGCTCCCTCCTCTCATTCTCTCTTTATTCATCTCTTTATTTTCCCCTTTTTATGATTAATTTACATGTGTTCGTTTTTTTATGTCCAGGTCTATATGTCTTTCTTTCTTTCTTTCTGACTGTCTTTCCTGTTTGTCTCTTTCTCTCTCTCTCTCTTTCCTTTTCCATTCTCTCGTCATGTACATATTCCTCCCCCTTTCCCTTGTCTCTTAACCCCTTTGAACTTATTCTTTCAGACTTCTCACATTTGTTAGTGTAAAAAAATAAAAAAATAAAGTTGCATGGTTAAAAAACTCGCACAAGCATGGAAAGGAACAACACAAAATACTACAACCAATAATAAGAATAAATAAAGTAAATGTTCAAAGCAATTTTACAACCGATAATGGATACAAATAGAGTAAAGTATGTGCTATAAATAAGTGAATTTATAAACTGCGCGAGACAGAACAAGACAGGGACCGGTCAGCCAAAGAACGTAAGAAGAGGAGGTTATCAAATGTTGCAGACATATCTAGAGAGGAGAAATGGCAGCTACTAAATCAGATAAAATTAAGACTGGCAATCTGTGTTGAGAGTGAGAGAGAGAGAGAAAGAGAGAAAGGGAGAGTGAGAGAGATGAAGAGAGAGAGAGAGAGAGAGTGAGGAGAGAGGAGAGAGAGGAGAGAGTGGAGAGGAGGGGGAAAGAGAGGGAGGGGAGGGGGGAGAGGGAGAAGAGGGAGGGTAGGGGAGAGGGTGAGAGGGAGGGAGAGAGGGGAGGGATGATGGGATGGGAGAGAGGGAGGGGTGAGAGGGAGGGAGAGGTGGGGAGGGAGAGAGGGAGGGGAGAGGGAGGGGAGAGGGATGAGGAGTGGGGAGGGAGTGAGAGAGAGATGAGAGAAAGAGGGGATGAGAGAAAGAGGGGAAAGAGGGAAAGCGAAAGGGAAAAAGGTAAAAAAGAGAAGAAAGGGGATTTGAGAATAAGAGAAAAAAGGTGGTAAAGGGTTTTGTTATCCACCCAAAAATCTTTCCTGGTTGAATAAATTGTATGGGTCTGTGAAAATAAAATCCCTTCCCCCTTGAGTTGCAATGTCAATTTTATTTTGAAATGTACTTAGCCTTTACCGACAAGGAAAGTACATGTACTGGTTTCTATCTCACAGTAATGAAGCCTTTATGCAAGCCTCATTATGCACTTGCATCTTGATTGTGGAGTAGCGACATCCAGCTGTTAATTACTGTAAGCATCTGTCTTCCGCCCTCCGCCCTCCCCCCCCCCCAATTAAAACCATCAGACCCCCTTCCCTCCCTCCCTCCCTACCTCCCTCCTTCCCGCCTTCCATCCATCCATCCCCCTCTCCATCCACCCAGCCGACTTGTCCACATCACGGGGTCATAGCAGTAAATTATCCCTCATAACGTACCCAAAAAGCCCGTCCCTGTCCGTCTCTGCCTTTTAGTAGGAGAGCAAAAGGGCGAGAATCCCTTGGCTCGGTGTCCGTGGCGGCCGGTGTGAGTTTCGCGGGTTGACTGCCGCGCTGAGCATCATGGGAGGCTCCTTATAGCGCGGTTTTAAGGCCCGTCCGAGAACCGACCTTGTGTCTATACGGGTTTCAAATCGCCTCGTTTCTTTATTCTTGCTGATGAAGCCGGACGCCTATTGCTTTATTTTTTTTCTGAGAGGTGTTCTAAAATTCCCAAGTACTCTTTCCGCATCACAAGGTGTTGATATTTTGACCCAAGTCGTGAGAGAGGCTTGAGGACGAACCAAAGCAGTTTTCCTCGGGTGTCTTGCCGTCTGGCGGCTGAGTTGGAAAAGTCGAATTCTCCAGTGACATTCCTCTATTTTTTTCAGCAACAACAACAAAGAGGGTATCACAGATTCATAAAAAGGCTCGAAAGGAAACTAATAATGCTCTACTAACGGGGAAACCCTTTTGCTTAGACTTTTTTTTCCCCATCAATAAAGGCCCTCAACTAGGCACTTGGAAAAAAAACATACCAAATTTTCGGAAAATTTAAATATTTCCGCCATATATTTGGCCGAACATGCAAAGCCTTCCCACAGCCTCCATCTTAATATTCATTTCGCCAAAGGCCAGGACACGTATATCCAATTGTCACTATAAATAACCCCCATTTATATATATGTACGTGTATATGTATGAGTGTGCGTGTCTCTGTGTATACAATATCATAATACATACCATACAAACACACACAACACACACACACACAAACACCCAAAACACACACAAAAAACCACACACACAATTATATATAATTATATATTAAATACAACACACACACAACAAAAAATCCCAAACACACAACACGACAAAACGATAGACGATTATACACAACATACCACAATCTATATTATCCCTCTTTCTTTCTTTTTTCTTTCCTTTCTCTTCTCTCTTCCCCTGGCCCCTTTTCTCTCTCTCTACTCCCCCTTCTCTCTCTTCTCTCTCTCTCTCTCTATTTCTCCCATCTCTTCTCTATCTCTATCTCTTCTCTATCTCTCCCCTCCCCCATTTCTCTCTCTCCCCCTTTTAAATATATTAAAAAATATATATAAAAATATATAAAATAAAATGATTACAAATTATAACCAAATTTCATATACATAAAATGTATATGTGTGTGTTGGTGTGTGGTGTGTGTGTGTGTGTGTGTGTGTTTGTGTGTGTGTTCGCTCGTGTGTGTGTGTGTGTGTGTGTGTGTGTGTGGTGTGTGTTGTGTGTGTGTTGTGTAATGAATTATGTATGTATTATGTATGTATGTATGTATGTATGTATGTAATGTAAGTATGTATATATGTATTGTATGTATGTATGATGTATGTTGTTGTATGTAAAGTATGTATTTATGTATGTATGTATGTATGTATTGTAAAGTATGTGTAAAGGTATGTGTATGTATTTTTGTATGTTTATGTAGTGTTGTATGTGATGTTTGTTGTGTGGTTTGTGTGTGTGTGGTGTGTGTGTGTGTGTTGTGGGGTGTGAGTGGTGTGTGTTGGTGTGTGTGTGGTGCATCTACATATATATACAATGTATAAAATTATAAAAATTATATACACAATCACACACCTATTTTCCCTAAACGACGCACAAACCACGAACACCGAAAGAAGCATCCTCGCACGACCCCGCCTGCAATTGCGTCAATAGCGGGG
>NC_061854.1:11377168-11379668 GCF_019202785.1 Penaeus chinensis
CTTGAAGGATCTCTGTTATTAAAAGGCTCATTACAGAGTATATAGTGTCCACGGGAAGCGAGGAGAATGAGGGGGGAGGAGGGGGAGGGGGATTAGGAGGAGGGGGAGGGGAGAGGGGAGAGGAGAGAGGATGGGGAGGAGGAGATGAGGAGGAGGGGAGGGGAGAGGAGGAGGAGGGGGAGGGGAGAGGAGGAGGAGGGGGAGGGGAGAGGAGGAGGAGGGGGAGGGGAGAGGAGAGGAGAGAAGGGAGAGGAGGAGAGGAGGAGGAAGGAGGAAGGAGGAAGTGGAGGGAGCAAGGAACGATAGATGGATGGAAAGAAGGAAGGAAGGAAGGAAGGAGTAGGAGATGTGATGAGCGTTGGGAAAAGGAGAGAGACCTAATTAAAGGGAGAAAGAATAGACAAGTTCAAGAGAGAAGAAAGAGGAAAGGGGGAAGGGTTAGGGAATGAGAGAGAAGGGAAGGAAGATGACTGAGTAAAGAGGAATAAAGAGAGGAATAGCTTGGGGAGAAGACATGGACATGAAGAAAAGTGAGCAAGGAAAGGAGAAGAGAGGCGGTAGAAATAGGCACAGAGAAAGGGGAAAGAAACGAAAGAAGGAGAGGAGGTAAAGCGCACAGCCAAGAGGAGAGGAACAAGAAAACGAAAAGTGACGAGAAGACAAACGGAGAAAGGAGGAAGAGCAAATAAAGAAGAGCGAGGAAGTTGAAGGGGAAGAGGGGGAGTGACGGGGGGGGGGGGGCGTGACGGCTCAACGGAAAGCTTTGCGCCCTTTCATTAATTTCGCTAAGAGGAAGGGAAACGCTCTTATATTGATTAACTTCGAGGATGACGTGAGAATAAGAGAGAAAGTAAGAGAGAAAGAGAGAGAGAGAGAGAGAGAGAGAGAGAGAGAGAGAGAGAGAGAGAGAGAGAGAGAGAGAGAGAGAGAGAGAGAGAGAGAGAGAGAGAGAGAGAGAGAGAGGGAAAAAAGAGTTTCCCGACCACATTAAACCTCTTAATGGTTCCTGTGTGATAATGGGGGTGTTGGGAGCGGGAGGGAGGGGGATAGGGGAGGTTGGGGAAGGGGGAGGGAAAGATTTCTTGTGAGAAAGAGGTCTTGTTGGCGACTCTTGGGATTTAAGAAATTGCTGGAAGTGTTATGAGGAATTATGACGGATTTTAACAATGTTTTATATTATTATTGTGAGAGGAAGGGGGCATGTGGAGAGGGAAAAAGAGAGAGAGAGAGAGAGAGAGAGAGAGAGAGAGAGAGAGAGAGAGAGAGAGAGAGAGAGAGAGAGAGAGAGAGAGAGAGAGAGAGAGAGAGAGAGAGAGAGAAAGATAGAAAGAGAGTGAGAGAGAGAGAGAAAGACAGACAGATATACCGAGAAACCGAGAAATAGAGAGACAGCGCAACAGAGAGAGAGAGAGACAGAGAGAGAGAGAAAAAGGCAGACTAGCGATCAACGACCGGCCTGTCATCGCAAACCGGGTTGAGATAGCACGACGACAGGTGTCAGTCGGGTGTCAATTAGGTGTCACACCGCGGTGCACTAACAGAGCGTTTAGCATGCGGATTATTCTGCAAAGTGTTCCAGCAAGATGTCCGACGCCGAGGTAATTAGCGGTTGATGAATCCGGGAATGAATAGGATTTATCTTTTATTAATTTTTGGTTTTGGCTTTTCATGTTTTTTATATGAATAATCTTTCATAAATTTTGGGTTTTGACTTTTTAATGTTTTTTGTATTGTTTTTTTTCGTTATTTTCCGTTTGGTGTTTGCTCATAATCCAGGAAACAATATGATTGAGCTTTTATTTGTTTATTTATTTATTTATTTTATTGTTATTATTTATTTTGTGCAATTTGTTCATTTGCTCTCGTTCTTACTTGGTTTCTTTCATACTTTTTGTCTCTCTTTATGTTGCGTTTTTTTTTTTTTTTTTTTTCCACTATTCCTTTTCCCCTTTTATGTCGATTACCGATTCCTCACTTTTTTCTCCCTTCCCCGGCCCCGCCATTCATTCTACATTCTTGGCTTTGTGTTGAATTCCAGTTAAAACTTCCCTTTGGATTAATGAAATCATCCACTCAATTAAATTTGAATAATAGATTTTCATCTATGCCGCATCAGGGATACCAATGCACACGCACGCGCACGCGCACGCGCACACGCACACGCACACGCACACGCACACGCGCACACACACGCACACGCGCACACACACACACACACACACACACACACACACACACACACACACACACACACACACACACACACATACACATACACATACACACACACACACGCACAAACGCACACACGCACACAAACGCACACACACATGCACACGCTCCACATGATTGCTTCCCCCTCATTTAGTCGCCTTATCCGCATTCGAGTTCATTTTGCTCTACTGATCCGGCCGCCCGTCACTCGCTGTCCCCGCTCTGTCAAAGCGAATGGGCAATCGAGGCCGTGTGTCTGCTTGCATGATTTGCCTTTGGGATTATG
>NC_061854.1:11387168-11391213 GCF_019202785.1 Penaeus chinensis
AGAGGGGGAACGGGAGGGGAAAGGAGAGGGGGATTGGGAAGAAGAGGTGGGGAAGGATAGGGAAACGGGGGACGAGAGGGAGAGGGAGAGAAAGGTAGAGAGAAAGAATGAAAAAGAGGGAAAAGAGAAAGAGAGAGGGAGGGAGAAGTGGAAAGAAAGGGGGAAAGGAAGAGGTAGATGAAGAAAAACAAGAAGAAAGAGGGGGAGAAGAGAAAGAGAGTGATGCCGGGAAAAAAGAGAATGAAGGGGGGAAGGGAGTGAGAGAGAAGAGAAAAGAAGAAAATAGAAACTCGCCATTTCATGTATGTGTGTGAGTGTTAGTATGCGCATGTGTTTGCATGGCTGCGAGTGTCTGTGTTATTGTGGTATCGTTTGACCACAGGCGTGTTATCCCTTGTTATCACCAGCCTGCAGCGCTGTGGTCGAAGGCCCTCATTCGCCTCCGTTTCTGTTTGTTTATTTGATGTTTTACTGGTGTAGCGGGTGTGAGGGTGAAAGGGGGGGGGGGGGGCAGTCTAAAAGACATCCTGATAACATCTGGTTGTGAGATCGTGAAATTAAGATGTGGCAAAATAAAGGATGAATGACAAACATGTAAGAATTAAATGTATAATTGTTCGTATAAATGTACGTTTTCGTAATCTCGGATCAGTGTACTAGATGACATTTGTCACATTCTTTTATTCATTTGACCTCCTTTATTTATCATTAAGTTCAAGTTAAAACGGGCAAAGTATATTTATCCCCATCTCTCCAAGAGCTACTTAGGAAAGTCTGAACACAAGAACTCGAGGTGCCACACGTGAGAACGCTGTCCCCTAAGGAACAAAGGAACAAACAAACGCATCCTGTCTGGTGCCGAGTCCTGGCGCGGGTCGGCGTTGCTTGATCATCGAGCATGTAACACTGCCTACCCGCAGGCATTTCCTTCGCTTAATCTTCTATTTCCTTGTCTCGTATTTATCATTTTTACCTTTTTATTATTACGACCATTTCCGCGTGTTGAGTGTGGCAACAGAAAACGATGTCATTCATGTTTTATCTCTCTCGACACGTGCACTGTTCTGCTCAGTCAGAGCGGACATACCTACATTCATGTATGCATACATACATACATATACGTACGTACGTATACACATATACGCACATGATACGTACGTACATACATACATGCATGCATACATACATACATACATACATACATACATACATACATACATACATACATACATACATACATACATACATACATACATACATACATACACACATACACACATACACACATACATACATACATACATACATACACATACACACATACACACACACATACACACACACATACACACACACATACACACACACATACACACACACACACACACACACACACACACACACACACACACACACACACACACACACACACACACACACACACACACCATCCCTTCGATCGCATCCCAGCCTTTCTTCCCCCTTTCTTCCTCTCCCCCTCCATTTTCCCCTCCCATACACCGTCCCCTTCTCTCTCTCTCTCTCCCCCCCCCCCCCGCGCCCCTTTCCCAGCACTTATTTCCGTCGGTTGAATGTGTAATTATTGTCTCGGAGGGAGAAACAACGTGCAAATGAAATGCAAAATTCATTTCACGCCCGAGCCGGTATGGTTTGCCTTTGAGGGCTCTTTCATTAAAGATATTTCTTAGCCACTGAGCTCCGGTGCTTCTCTCGAGCCTTTGTTCTTCCGAGAGATTTATTGGAATGTGTTTTGCTGCATTCCGTGTTTTTTTTATTTTTTGTTTTCCTTTTTTGAGGGGGCACCGCTTGAACCTTTCTTAATATTTGTTGATGCGGTTGTTTTTCCCTTCTCATTCTCTCTCTCACTTTCTCTCTCTCTCTCTCTCTCTCTCTCTCTCTCTCTCTCTCTCTCTCTCTCTCTCTCTCTCTCTCTCTCTCTCTCTGTCTCGCTCTCTCTCTCCCTCCTTCCCTCCCTCCCTCCCCCCCTCCCCCCTTCCCCCTCCCCTCTCTCCTCTCTCTCTCCTCTCTCTCTCTCCCCTCTCTCTCCCCTCTCTCTCCCCCCTCTCTCCCCCCCCTCTCTCTCTCTCTCGCTCTCTCTCTCTCTCTCTCTCTCTCTCTCTCTCTCTCTCTCTCTCTCTCTCTCTCTCTCTCTCTCTCTCTCTCTCTCTCTCTCTCTCTCTCTCCATCCGCATCTCTCTCCCACGGACACACCTACCTGGCCTTACCTCCTCTTCTTGCCGTGACCATGTCCAGCGCTCAGAGTTCATCGCGAACACCAAAAGATCATCCGGAAGAACACCGAAAGTTCATTACGAATAACACAAAGAGGACCGCATCTCTGACAGCTTGTCTCGCACAGCCTCCGCTCCAGGGAACAAGTTCTATCGCAGACCCACCCATCCCTGCCTCCACCTCCTCCTCCCCCGCCCGCCCGCCCGCCCGCCCGCCCGCCCGCCCGCCCGCCCGCACTCACACAAAATGAAGACGCGCTGTCTCTGGCCAACCAACTGCTGCATGCTGATGATGATAACTGTGGCCAGACAAGGCGAGTGTGGGCGAGTGGTGCTGCAATTACGGCGCGGGTGATAATTGTGAATCACGAATCGGGAATGGCAGTAATAAGCATCCAATTATAAAGCGAGAAAAGGCAAAGGATTATTTTCAAATTACTCAAGTTTTAAAAGTAATTAATCTTTACGACAGTTGGTTTGGAATTGTCTAAAATGTGTAGTGGTTGTTGTTTTATTTGTTAGTGTAAATGTAGATAACACTAATGGTGTTCGGATTGAAAATATCCCCATTGATTTGGATTAAAAAGAAAAGAAAATTTGAAGGGATATTTTTACACTGGCTAGATAAAAAAAAAAAATAATGGTAGTGATATTGATGATGGAGATGAAAATGATGAAGGTGATAATAATGATGATAGTGAAGAAGATAATGATGATGATGGCGATGGCGGGCGGTGGTGATAAAGATGATAATGGTGAGGGTGATAAAGGACGATCAAATAAAGAGTTGCGGGGGGGGGGGGGGGCAAGGAAGGTAAGTAGAAGAGAAGACAAAGAGAAGAAGAAGCGGGAGGAGAGCGAGGGGAATAATTTTGCCCTCATCAATATACAGTTTATCTCGACTGATCGGAGCGGACGCGGCATTTGCATGTTTGGTGCGATATGTGAGGACCGGAGCTGCAGGCGAGGGCTCAGGGCGCTCGGCTCCTCGATTATTATTTCATTATTAGTATTCTTTTTGAGACCCCGGCCCTCGTGTTTGCCTGGCTTCTATACATTGGTTTCTATCGCTTCATATATGTGCGTGCACGTGCACTCATCCCCACTCATTCACTCACTTTGATATATTTTAATATATGTATGTATAAATGTGTGTGTGTGTGTGTGTGTGTGTGATATCCATACCTGCATATGCACATATATCTAGCCTATGTCTAGAAACAAAGTTGACCTGGCGGCCGCCGCGTCCAGCTGACAGCGTAAGTGGAGACCTTATTTTGTGGTCGGTGACCCGGGGTCCCTTAAACGGTCGGAATGTAAAGTAACTGATCCTTTTAAATTATATCTGCAAGGAAAGAGAAAGAGCCAGACACCTCTGAACACCATTCTGCGGTAGGCTGGCAAAGAGGAATTCATATTTGGGTAAAATTCCCCCATAAAACTCCAACCTTTTCGCCCGTAATGACTCGCGAAAAGGGCTGGAATTATGTTATTTGTTGCGAGGGAAAATCATTCTTCATCCCTTCGAAAGGGCAAGACGTACCCATCCCGCCGACGTGCCATAGAGGTAGTGATGCCCACGATAGCCTTTGGGAGTTCCGACCTTAATGCACTCGGGATGCCACTGACCACGAGTAATCGAAGAGGAATAATGATCATTAGATGTCCGTTTTAGGTTCCATTTAAAAGGCTCGACGGACGAGGGACTGCGCGGACGGCGGCCGGACAGAGTTGCTCGGAGATGAGTCTATCTTAACCTCATCTTGACCTGGGCGGGAGGGGAAGGGGAGGGG
>NC_061854.1:11391313-11396313 GCF_019202785.1 Penaeus chinensis
TTATGTTTAAGGAATTGAAATTATGCATAATGTATGTTTAAAACCCAAACACACACACAAAATAAGCCCAACTTTCATATGTTGTGTGTGTGTTGTGTGTGTGTGTTGTGTGTGTGTGTGTGTGGTGGTTGTGTGTGTGTGTGTGTGTGCGTGCTGTTGCTGTGCTGCGTGTGTGTGCGTGTGCGTGGTTGTGTGTGTGTGTGTTTGTGTGTGTGTGTGTATATTATAAATATATATATTATATAATATATAATATATAATGCATATACATGTATATTAATCATGTGGAAATCGTGCGGTGGCTGCAATAAACTTGTTAGACCCGTCATGCAAATCCCATAAAGGAGAAAGCGACAGCGAGATAAGCAATCGGACATAAATCTCCCCCAAAAGCTCCGTCGGCGAGACAAAACAATTAATCAAAAGAAACGTCCTCCTGATAAGAGCAATCGAGAATAAACACTCGCTCT
Source organism: Penaeus chinensis (assembly GCF_019202785.1). Classification (NCBI taxonomy): domain Eukaryota; kingdom Metazoa; phylum Arthropoda; class Malacostraca; order Decapoda; family Penaeidae; genus Penaeus; species Penaeus chinensis. Next base: position 11,391,784 of record NC_061854.1, read on the forward strand.
CTCGCCTCGGATGCTCGGGAGGCGCCAGCAGGCCTTCGGACGAGCGGGCGGCGGGCGGCGCGGAGGACAGACGCGGGGGCGCACACGCTCACATGTACACACGTGTACACACACAGCCACACATGCACTAACACACACTAGACGTAGATATATAAACACTCTCTCACTCTCTTTCTCTCACTCTCTCTCTCTCTCACACTCTCTCTCTCTCTCTCTCTCTCTCTCTCTCTCTCTCTCTCTCTCTCTCTCTCTCTCTCTCTCTCTCTCTCTCTCTCTCTCACACACACACACAAACGCCTTATTCATTCGGATAAAGACAGCATTCCTCCCACTCCCCCACCTCCCACCCTCCCTCTCCTCAGGGTCAATCAAGTCTTATGTTTAAATATAAATTAATGAATAAAATGGTCGGACCGTAGTTGAAAAAATAATTAACAATAATGGCCGATAATCAACGCAGGTTTGATGGCATCAGCAGATCGAAGAGATAATGTCTGAAATCTCCAAACCGGCCACGGCCAGCTATATGCGTTTTTTACACCCAGGTCGCTTATCTATACGAAAATAATGATAATTGTACCGGTAAATAATAATAGTAATAATAAATCTATTAACAATAAAATATCACAAAGGCTTGCACGATGCCCCGTGGATCTTAAAGCAACACAAATCTTTAACTACATTAGTCGAGAAACATACACACTCCACCATTTATCTGTAAGCAGCTGTTCGCAAATTAGATCCAACACTAACTCACGTGTCTGTGCATATATAACGAGACAACTCCCGCAGGAGAGCAGCGAGGGTCCTATCCAGGGCGCGCTCGCGGGCCAGCACGGCACCCCGAGGGATAGCCACAGTGTTCACACCTGCACACGAGTTACATACAAATATAAACTACTCTTAACAAGAGCGCGTAAAAACTTGCAGCGCCGCTCGTCAAGTGCGTCAAAGCAGCTCGGGTTGGGCTCCGCCGCTTGCGAAGATTGAAAGATATTATTATCAAAAGCACGGACCTCGAGAGCACATCCAATGAGCTCTGTTGTGATGGCTGAAGACACTCACAGCAGCCCATGCACTCCCAGCGGAGCCACGGCAGCCACACAGCAGAGCTACATCAGAAATGCACAACAGAGAGCTACACCAGAGAGCCAAGAGCTACACCAGAGAGCCAAGAGCTACACCAGAGAGCCAAGAGCTACACCAGAGAGACAAGAGCTACACCAGAGAGCCAAGAGCTACACCAGAGAGCCAAGAGCTACACCAGAGAGCCAAGAGCTACACCAGAGAGCCAAGAGCTACACCAGAGAGCCAAGAGCTACACCAGAGAGCCAAGAGCTACACCAGAGAGCCAAGAGCTACACCAGAGAGCCAAGAGCTACACCAGAGAGCCAAGAGCTACACCAGAGAGCCAAGAGCTACACCAGAGAGCCAAGAGCTACACCAGAGAGCCAAGAGCTACACCAGAGAGCCAAGAGCTACACCAGAGAGCCAAGAGCTACACCAGAGAGCCAAGAGCTACACCAGAGAGCCAAGAGCTATACCAGAGAGCCAAGAGCTACACCAGAGAGCCAAGAGCTACACCAGAGAGCCAAGAGCTATACCAGAGAGCCAAGAGCTACACCAGAGAGCCAAGAGCTACACCAGAGAGCCAAGAGCCACACCAGACGGCCACAGCAACTTCCTAGAAGTTATTCTCGCTGAATCAGGAGAAAATGGCTCAAGTTCCTGAAGACAACAAGAGCATAAATATAGAAACTTTGACAGCAGGAGTTACTTCGTGCCCTGAAGCTTGACTTATGGGTAATTATCTTGCCTTCGCTACTTAATTGTCTTCTCTTGTGTTTTTCCCAGGATGGTTAGCGATGACGTCACTGACGTAACCACTGGCTGCATTATGAGTGTGACGACCACTTCCATCCGAAAGCTTCATCGCCTTCGCAATCATGCAAATACTGCTGGACTGATGATAAAAATAGTGATGATGATGACAATAATAATAATAATAATAATAATAATAATAATAATAATATGAAAATAATGACGATGTTAATAATAATGATGGTAATAACTATAATAATAATAATGATAATGATGATAATGATGATAATGATAATAATAATAATAATGATAATAACAAAACAACAATAATAACAATTATAATAAATCAATAATAATAACAATAAAATAATACAAATAACAATAAAAACTAACAATAAAATAATACAAATAACAATAAAAACTAACAATAATAATTAATATCATTATAACAACAACACGAATAACATCAATACTACAACACTAAAAAATACTCACGTTCATGATAAGACTAATAAAAAAATTAATAAAAATAAAAAGTAATCATCCCATCCATTATTAACATCAGTACTAGTATTACCCTCACTGTTATCATTATCAATCCTTATTACCATTAATATCATGCCCAACGAAAAATCCTCCCTCGCCGGCTGGCCGCTCTCACTCTCTCGTAAATTTCCTCTCGGGACTGACATCATCTGCCGCCCACACTTGCACCCACACGCCCATTATTCTCATCTTCATCCTCCTCCTCCCAGCAACTACATCCCACGCCCATTCACCCAAACCGCACGATACAACCCGACTTCTTTCCTATTACATGAATTTTATATATATATATATATATATATATATATATATATATATATATATATATCATCATCATCATCAGCATGGGTCAATTCACTGCAGGACGTAGGCCTTTCCCAATATTTTCTAATTTTGTCTGTCTTGCGTTTTTTGTTTCCAGTCTTGGCCCCAAAGTTCGTTATTTTGTCATGTCATCTTGTCATTGGTCTGGCCCTTGGTCTCTTTACATTATCTATAACCCAGTTTATTACTTTCTTTGTCCATCTCTTGTCCATTGCCATTTTTTCTTTTTGATGCTCACAAGTATATCTTCCACTTTTGTCTGTTCCTTAATCCACGTCGCCCTCATTCGATCTCTTAGGCTAACTCCCAGCATCAACCTGTCCATCCCTCTCCGGTAATTTGGTTGTAGTCCATGTCTCTGATCCATAGTCATAACTGGGAGGACGCACTGGTTAAAGACTTTTCTTTTTAAACATAATGGCAAGGAACCTCTTAGTATGTTACTGTGTCTGCCGAAGGCGCTCCAGCCTAGACTGATGCGTCGCTCAATTTCCTCTTCGCTAGATGTGTTTGTCTGTACGAGTTGCCCTAACTATGTATACTTGCCCACTACCTCTAACGCTTCGCCTTGTACATGTATCTGTTCGAATTGAACTCTACTGTTGAACTTGATCTTAGTCTTTTTCTTGTCCGACTTTCACTATTCAGATCGTTTATTAGTTGCTGCATTTCATTTGCAAATTCACTGAAGAGAACAATATCATCTGCAAATCTTAGATTGTTTAAGTATTCGTCTCCCATTTTGATACCCTTTCCATTCCATTCTAGTTTCTTGAACATTTTCTCAAGGTAAGAGGGAGAGAGAGAGAGAGAGAGAGAGAGAGAGAGAGAGAGAGAGAGAGAGAGAGAGAGAGAGAGAGAGAGAGAGAGAGAGAGAGAGAGAGAGAGAGAGAGAGAGAGATTTATATATATATATATATATATATATATATATATATATATATATATATAAAACAGGAAATGCGAATGATCAAATGTCAGATGACAAGCAAATAAATAATCGTGCAAATGAACTCGCCCGCCCGCCCGCCCACTTCCCCGGTGCGCGCCCCGCCCGCAGCGTCGCGCCAAGAAAAGTGTGAGCGAAAAGGCCGCCCGTGAAAGGCGAGAGGGCTGATGTCGAGGGCGTCTCTCTCCGGTGGAAACTTTAACATTTTATCTGCGCTGAATTTTTCGCGCGATACTTAATCTTGGGTGTGACTAATGATCCCCGCCGAGTGATACACATGACTGCAGTGCCTGTATTAATTGCTTGCTCTCTCTCTCTCTCTCTCTCTCTCTCTCTCTCTCTCTCTCTCTCTCTCTCTCTCTCTCTCTCTCTCTCTCTCTCTCTCTCTCTCTCTCTCTCTCGCTCTCCTTCTCCCCCCTCCCCTTCTTTTCCCTCTCCCTCTCCCTCTCCCCTTCTCCTTCTTCCTCTCCCTCTCCCCTCCCATTCTCCCTTTCCCTCCCCCCTCTCTCTTTCTCCCTTTCCCTCTCCCCTTCTCTCTCTCTAACTTTCCCCTCTCTCTCTCCCTTCCCCCCTCTCTCTCTCCCTCCACGCTCTCCTTCTCCCTCTCTCGTTCTCTTGTCTTCTCTCCTCTTCTCTTCTCTTTTCTCCTTCTCTTCTCTGCTCTCCTTCTCATCTTCTCTCTTCTCCTTCTCACCTTCTCTCCTCTCCTTCTCCCCTCCCTCTACTCTCTCCTTCTCTCTTCTCCCTTTCCTCTCTTCTCCCTCTCCCTCTCTCCTTCTCTCCTCTCTCTCTCTCCCTCTCTCCTTCCTCTGTCTCTGTCTCTGTCTCTGCCTTTGCCTCTTCCTCCGCATCTCTCCTTCTCTCCTTTTTTCCATCTGTCCTTCTTTCTC
>NC_061854.1:11403813-11411313 GCF_019202785.1 Penaeus chinensis
TCATCATCATCACCAATATTTTTAATCTATTATTATCATTTTGATTGCTATCTTCATAATCAATATAATGTTTGTTATAATCCATCATTTTTATTTGTGCTATTAGCAATAACCACAGATAATTATGATCTCCACCCCTATTCCTCTTCCTCTTAATCTTCCCTCTTCCTCTTCTTCTTCTTCTTCTTCTTCTTCTTCTTCTTCTTCTTCTTCTTCTTCTTCTTCTTCTTCTTCTTCTTCTTCTTCTTCTTCTTCTTCTTCCTCCTCTACCTTCACCTCCACCACCACCCTCACCCCCACCTCTACCTCCCCCTCCACCCCCCTCCCCCTGCCCCTCCACCCCCACCTCGCCCTGCCCCTCCACCCCCACCCCCCACCACCTCCTTCCATCCCTCCTCCATCTCCCTCTGCCCCTCCACCCCCACTTCTCCCTGCCCCTCCACCCCCACCTCGCCCTGCCCCTCCACCCCCCCCTCCCCCTGCTCCTCCACCCCCACCTCTCCCTGCTCCTCTACCCCACCTCCCCCTGCCCCTCCACCCCCCACCCCCACCACCTCCTTCCATCCCACCTCCACCTCCTTCCCGAGCTCACTTAATATCCATTTATCGGTCCATTTTGCGTCATCAATCTCATCGTCTCCCTCCGACGTCTTTCAACATGATCGTCTGACTTCTTCCGACGTTTATCGGTCTTTCTGCGGATCCTTCCTACGTTAACGCTCGACTTGAGTCTTCCCCTTCATTCTTCTCATCCTTTATTCGTTTTCTCTTGCTTCCCGTTCTCTAAAATCTCACTTATATTCATTGACTTTAGCATCAGCAAATATATTCTCCTTCATCTTAGTATGATTTTACACATCTGTCCATTTCATAATCATCTGTCAGTCATAATGTCATCGTGGCCACTATCAAAAAGGGCGGGGCCACTACCATAGAGGGTGGGGCTCTAAATCAAATTCAAAACTACACTTTCACTCATCACAGGTCAATTTTTTTTTTTCAATAATCCCTTCACTGTTACGCTGACCACCAACAACATCCATTATCTGCTTATCATCCGAATATCACTTTCAAATTTAAGTCACATTAGTCTACCGCACTCAATATATTCTCCAATCGCGGTTTGAGTTTGATTCAAGTCGAGATATGAATGAAGGAAAAAATAATTCAAGGAAAAGACGAAAGCTATGCAACTTTGCAAATAGCTTATCATTCCTACATTTCATCTGCTGTTCTTCATAAAAGAAAATGCCTGTCATTTTTGCACGAACATCCTATTCAGTGAATTTAAAAACTCCTTTTACACTGAACATACTGCATAACACAAATACCGACAGCATAATAAAAAAACACTCGTCCATAATAAGAATGAAACATCTAAAGAAGAAGAGCTAACAAGGCAAGAACCAGTTACCAGTACGAGGTACAAGGAGCAGGTTCGAGGGCCAGGTAGAGAGGATGCAGATGCCAGACTAAAGAGCACGTGGGAGTAACACTTCATCAGCATATTGTGTGGCACATTCCTGATACCCGTCTGACCTTGCTCGCCTCCCTGAACCCCCTCCCCTCCCACACCTTCCGTCCGTCTGTCTATCTATCTCTGTCTGTCTGTCTGTCTGTCTGTCTGTCTGTCTGTCTGTCTGTCTGTCTGTCTGTCTGTCTGTCTGTCTGTCTGTCGCCCCCCCCCCTCTCTCTCTCTCTCTCTCTCTCTCTCTCTCTCTCTCTCTCTCTCTCTCTCTCTCTCTCTCTCTCTCTCTCTCTCTCTCTCTCTCTCTCTTTTCCACTGATGCCCTCGGGCCATATTCCTACAAGCATAGCTTCTCTCTGTTCTCTTTTCCTTGTGTCTCTTTGATCTTGCTGTCTGTCTGCTTCTCTCTTACCCATTCCTTCCTTTCCTCCCCATGGCCTCTTTTTGTCGTCATCCCTACCAATCTATGCATCTCTCTCCCACACATTGCTCAAATCACACAATAAAAATATGTAAATAGGCCTATACAGGCATACCTACACGCGCCCTTGTTGTCAGGAAGGCATGTGGCATGATAATACTTCACCGCAAGCAAAGTTATGGTCTGAAGCGGAGTGCCTGACAGGATAGAGCCAGGCCGATCAGATCGATTTGAGATGCTGTCCGAGCGCAAATGAAGTGTGAGTGTGAGTGTGTGTGTGTGTGTGTGTGTGTGTGTGTGTGTGTGTGTGTGTGTGTGTGTGTGTGTGTGTGTGTGTGTGTGTGTGTGTGTGTGTGCGTGCGTGTGTGAGATAGAGATAGATAAATATAGATAGGTAGATATACATATATATATATATATATATATATATATATATAGAGAGAGAGAGAGAGAGAGAGAGAGAGAGAGAGAGATAGAGAGAGAGAGAGAACACTCGTAACAGATCCGTTTACAAACGTGAGACAGTTCACGTCCCCGCCGCGCCTTCCCAAGCAGCAGCACAAGAACTTGCACAGGTGGGATAAACCCCCCCCCCCCATCTGTTAGCCGTCCAGGTGGGCAGCGGCATGCATTCTCTTGCCCTTAGGAATATCCAAGTATCCTCAATTTCCACATGCCCAGGCTAATATGAAACAATATCAATAATCATAATAATGATAACAGTAAGATTAAAAATAGTAAAAACAATACCATAATAATGATCAACAGCATTCTTTTTTTTTTATCATTACCATTATTTTCACCATCATCATTATTATCATCATTCCTGTTTACATCATCATTTGTATTATTCTTACTATCATTTTATCATAATCATTATTATTACTATTATTATTATTATTAGCATCATCATTACCATTACTACTACTATTTGCCATTTTCATTTGCATTACTAACATCATGAACATCATTATTATCATCATCATTTCCAACAACCTCTTTTTCTTCTCCTGTTCCATTCACCTTTTGCAACCTCACCTCACATGCAATCAAGCACCTGGTCTCGCTATTCGCAATTCTATATTATTCCCGCCGCCCACACGCCAAGTCCGACACCCCGCCCACAGTACGCCCACACTTCCCTTCTCAACGATCATCTTTTGCCCTCTCCCGCCCACACGCCAACCATATCTGCACAACACAATATCCGAGGGCAAAGAGGGTTTAAGCTGAGACCTCCCCCTCCCTTCTCCCTTCCCTCCTTCCCTCCTTAACCCCCTCCCTCCCTCCCTCTCCCTTCCCTCTTCCCCACTCCTCTCTACTCTCCCCCCCTTTCTTCTCTCAATCCTCTCTCTGCCACTCCCATCTCTGCAAAGTATCTTCATCACAATCCTTCAGAAAAAACAATTAATTCTCTCTCTTTTACGTTCAGTCCGTATGGAGCTAACGTCGCATCAGACGATTTCGCGCTTGCTTGTCAGACCCTTGCTATATAGGGCGCTCTAACAACAATGGAATATACAGGAAAATTTCTGACACCACCAATAGGAGGGCATGGGAATCATTGCAGCAATGAAAACGAAGTCTGCGGTCTCTGGTCGGAATTCATTACAGGCCCTTACCCAGTTCGAAAAACAGTCAACAGCATTACCGCCAGAGACAACAAAACGCCCCCGAAATAAAACTTTATTTTGTCCTAAATGGCAACGACCTCGCCACAACGACGACCCACACTTTTCACTTCAGCAAACCTACTCTACTTGTGAAAAAATCACCGATATGGCGCGGCAGGTGCGGCAATATGACACGGTCATGTCGCCATATCGGACCATCTTCCTCGGCGGCCGGGCCATAAAACCGCCCGACTCAATGACCACGGGAAAAAAACACTCAACGTCACAAAAGGCAATACTCCTTCATAAATCCCTGCGATAAAGATCGTTTTCAAAGACACATTTCCACTCGGCAAACATTTTAAAAACGAGAAACAAGGGAATAACCTTTCTTTCGTTTCATTTTTTTTTCTTACATACACGCTCCCTTTGATCAAGAAAATGGCGGAAAAGCCGAGTAAAAGTTGAACTCCTTCACTTTTAAACGATGCATCTCGCTTATCTTCGTAATCCGCCCATTGTAAGACCTGTGCCATAATTCCTTGTAAGGTTTTCCGATGGACAATGCGCATAAATTGAGATACTGTCGATCGTCCGCCACCTGGGGAGCGGCGACATAACATACGACGGCAATATCAAGGTTAAGAGGCGAAGAAAACGGTGCTAACACTTAAAGGCAGACGGAGAGTTAAGAATTCCTTTTCATTTATGCATTCCTCTTTCTTTCTTTTTTTCCAAGTTAACCTTCGCAAACATCGGAATTATTGCAGCAGCCGAAAAGAGATGCCCGATGAAAACAAAAGCGTCTCAAAAGTGATCGTTCCCCCCATGCACACCTCCAGGTAGGTACAGAATCACAAATTTCCTCCTATTCCTCCCCTTCCGCAGTCTCATTATCCATCCCTCTACTGTATCCATCTCCTTCCTGGTAATTTCCTTCTCCTTTACAATTCACCGTTAATTCCGGGTAAGGATAAATTCAACTCGGGATATTTTTGTCGTCAGTTTAAACAACCTTTTAACCTTGCGCTTAAAATTTTTCGGTGAAGTAATGTACCGGTTTAAATCTTGTTTTAGTCTTGGGAAAGTCTAGTATTCTCACCAAAAGTAACAATGTAATATCAACTATCGGTACAATAGGCCTCATAAAAAGAAACAGCAACAACAATAACGATAATAAAAGTAGTATTAGTAGTTTTAGTGGTTGTAAAATTGTCCATATTTCTGTTAAATGTTATTATTGCTAATAAAATTACCTGGGAATCCCTACTTATCACCATATTCACTATTTCCATAACTACTATCGTATTCTTATCATCATTACAACCATTATCACTAGCGTAATTACCATTCAATCGTATTCATTATTGTCATCATTATCATCGTCAATGCACCATCATTCTTCCTGATATTTTCCCCTAATTAACCTTGACCCTTTCTCAACCTTGTCATTTCCCTTTTGTTATCACATTTTCTTCGTATCCGCCTTTTGGATGCTGTTCTTCCATTCCTCTCATCTCCTTTTCTCTGGGATGACCAAAAATGGGATGACCTTTGACCCCTTCACCTGACCTCTTCCTCTTAAATCGCCCACCCAAGCACTCGCACGCCGGTGTTCGTGTGTGTGTGTGTGTGGGAGCGTGCTGGAGATAGATACATAGAAAAGCTCGAACGCACACGCACGCATGCGCACACATACAAAGTGTGTATGTGTGTGTGTGTGTGTGTGTGTGTGTGTGTGTGTGTGTGTGTGTGTGTGTGTGTTGTGTGTGTGTGTGTGTGCGCGTGTGTGACAGAGAGAGAGAGAGAGCGAGCGAGCGAGCGAGAGAGAGAGAGAGAGAGAGAGAGAGAGAGAGAGAGAGAGAGAGAGAGAGAGCGAGAGAGAGAGAGAGAGCGAGAGAGAGAGAGAGAGAGAGAGAGAGAGAGAGAGAGAGAGAGAGAGAGAGAGAGAGAGAGAGAGAGAGAGAGAGAGAGAGAGAGAGAGAGAGAGAGAGAGAGAGAGAGAGAGAGAGAGAGAGAGAGAGTCTGATGAATTACACCTAAGGAGAACTCAGAAGGCATAACCAGACGCTCGAGCAAAGATTACCTCGACTGGAAAACCCAGGACTCGGAGATAAGAACTCTTCCGAAAGTCATAAAATGCTCGGACTTCCAGACTCACAAGAGATATACCAAAATAAAGAGAGAGAGAGAGAGAGAGAGAGAGAGAGAGAGAGAGAGAGTTAGGTCGGAGGGAGGGGAGGGAGAGAGAGTAGAAACAGTTTGACAAAAAAAAACGTATACAGAGATAGGAACCCCGGGAAAAACGTCCCAAAGAACCGCTAATGAGCCGTCGGAGAGAAGCAGCCGAGCCCTCCCAGAGACAATAGCAAAGCAAGGGAAATAAAAACACGGGATCTGTAATCATGAAGCAATAAAATAATCTCTCCCGTCCGGTTACCTCGGATGGGCCGCACGGATGAGCGGGCGAAGCGGCATTTATACGTTTATAATAGCACGGTGGATGAGGAGCCCCGCGAAGGCCACCGGGGGACGCGGAGGAGGAGGCTCTGGAAGGGCTTGGGCGCGGAGAGAATGGAGGGTCAGGGAGGGACAGGGACACGGACACGGACACACACAATCATACACTGTCTCTGTCTGTCTCTGTTACACACACACACACACACACACACACACACACACACACACACACACACACACACACACACACACACACACACACACACACACACAGACACTCTGCAAGGCATTCCCTCCCCCCCTCCACTCCCCACCACCCCAAGCGAAGTGAGAATAAACGACCCCGCATCTGGCTCATTAGCATCAGCGCAACACATGCGTAATGATAACATCGCCGCAGTCACCACGACACGTGCGCAACGAGTGCTGCCTTTTTGAACGCCGGCCAGAGAATATGGTGAGGATATACTGACATGTGGAACACGACCATTACAACCTCCGTGACAGCGCAGGTAAGCAAATAAAACTCTCTCCCGCCATCATGCACAGCGACTGCCACGACAAACGTCATTCACAACGAGCTACAACTCCATAAAAAAGGCTAGAAAAAAATCCCCAACCTGTCCCCCCCTCCCCCTCCGTCCGTCGCCACAGGCCGTCATCGCGAGGCACATGATACTCGCAGGGCTGATGAGAGCGCCGTATTTGCATGCCGAGAAGAATCACGAAGGGACGAAGGCGACTCCAGCTGTCGGCGAGGGGCGCTAACCCGGGAGCTGAGTCACACGTCGAGCTATGGAAATGTCTTGGCACACGCATCCAAGGCTCGCGGATTTTCTGGGATTAAACACCGAAGACGCAAATGAAGGGGAATGTGCGGTGAGTTCTTTTGGCCGGGAATGCAGCTAGATTTCGGGGGAGATGTTTCAGGGAGTTATTCAGGGGAAATGCAATACATTTTTGCGGCTTAGAGATAAATTGTGTGTTTCTAAAAGGGAAAGGGTCTATAACTGGCATAAAAATAACTTCTGAAACTTTGTCAGTAACGGTGAAAGAGAGGGAGAGGAAGCGAAAAAAAAGAAAATGGTAAAAACGAAGAAGCAAACTGAATTATGGGACTCGGGACCACCATATACACACCAAGTTAGGAGTTCACCGGGTTGTTTTAAAAGCATTTGTATCCCAACGGAATAAGAGACCTTTTAAGACCACGTTTCTCTCCCTAAAGTTATTACCCGGATCACCTCTCCCTTCGCCCCCCCCCCTTGCCCCCTCTCTCGCCCTCCCTTCACCCCCTTGCCCTCTCCCTCGCCCACCCCGAAGCCTAGATGGGAGGTCCAGGGTCCACGCGCCGCCCTCGCTGCTCGCCTCGGACTGTGACAAGCAGCGGCGTGCAAACAGCTCGGAGAAATATCAGAGATCGTGAATCATACATGTTGTGGTGTTTTCTTAGGCTCCTGGGGAAGCACATGATCTTGAATATAAACATAAGGAAGGCTAGGCGCACCGACGGAAACTGCATTTCAAAGTGGATTTGT
>NC_061854.1:11416313-11433493 GCF_019202785.1 Penaeus chinensis
TGCTGACATGTTTCTGTGCAATAAAAATCACCTAATACTAATATTAGGCATTCGTACAAGAAATCAAATATACCTTACCCAAAATTCTCTAGAATTTTATGGAGGACCCATGATCCTTCCTCCCTCTCTCTTTCCCTTACTCCCTCCTCACTTTCTATCTCTTTCCCACCTTCCCTTCTTTCCCACATTCGCTTTCCATTCCTCCCACTCCTTCTTCCCACCCTCCCTCCCTCCTTCCTTCTCAATCTCTTCCCACCCTCCCTTCTTCCCACTCCCTCCCTCCCTCCCTCCTTCCTTCTCAATCTCTTCCCACCCTCCCTTCTTCACCCACTCTCAGTTCCCCTTCCTCCCTCCCTCCTTCCCTTCCTCCTTCCTTCTCAATCTCTTCCCAACCTCCCTTCTTCCCCCACTCTCAGTTCCCCTTCCTCCCACTCCCTCCCTCCCTCCGTTTTCGTGACCGGATCAGAACCGCCGAAAAATAAACTTACTTAACTAAAACTCAACATTTACCTCGACGGTGACAACTCCCCCCCCCCCCCCCTCCATTCACCCCTAACCCTCTTCTGCATTTTATTCCAAGCAACGAAGGTATCAATAATAAGGATTACTTATAATGACCAATAGTTATGGTTACTAGTAATGGCCAATAAATATCAAAAGTGCCATAAGAGATATTAGAGACCGAGTTTAGGACCGAGACTGTGGGAGGGAGGGAAAACATCAAAGGAAAGAAAAGACGAAAGGTGGGAGTATCTGGGAAAAGAGCAACAATCAAATGGTGAGAAAGAGAAAGAGAGAGAGAGAGAGAGAGAGAGAGAGAGAGAGAGAGAGAGAGAGAGAGAGAGAGAGAGAGAGAGAGAGAGAGAGAGAGAGAGAGAGTAGAAAAGAAGAAAAAATAAATAAAAAAAGACAGTAAAAATTAAATGCAAAAAAAAAAGGCAAGGAGAAAAGATGAAAAATATATGGAGGTGAAAGAAAAAAGAAAACAAATACATAAACAGATTAAAAGAAGAAAAATGAAACGCATGAAAAAAGACGAAAAAAAATTAAAGATAAAAGAGAAAGATAAAAGGCGAGGCCGACTGCCTCTCGATTAGTGCAGTGACTCAAGTTCCTTCTGTGAGGATCTGCCTAATCAAGGAAAGTTTTAATTGGTGAATACTACCTGCGAGGGATTATTCACTAGCTTTTCCATCTGCCTAATTGGCTACTTATCCGCATGTCTGTTTGTACAATAACTTATTTCATCATTATATTCACTTATTTTTTATGTTTTCTTAATTCTTTTTTTTTTTTAAGGTTATAGATACATTTTCGTAAAAAAGAAAGAAAAAATAAAAGGAAAAAAATTTACCTGATTTACTTAAAGCAAATTTATCTCTGACTTTATTTAGATTCTTTGTGAACAATATCGGACTTAAACGCCTTATCAACAACAATAAGTGATAAAATGCTTACGGCAATCATTAATTTCTCAGAAGGGACAATACTACGGAAAACTAACAATATGCAATAAATAAACACATAACGAATGAAACGAGTTACACGCGCGCGTGCGCATACAAACCAATTCAAATGAAGTTATATAAAGATTGCATACATACATAAAATAAATACATATGTGTGTGTGTGTGTGTGTGTGTGTGTGTGTGTGTGTGTGTGTGTGTATGTGTGTGTGTTTGTGTGTGTGTGTGTGTGTACGTACATATACATATACGTATATATATATATATATATATATATATATATATATATATATAATACACACACACACACACACACACACACACACACACACACACACACACACACACACACAGACACAGACACACACACACACACTCACACACACACACATATATACATATTAATACATACCACACAGACACATATATACAAAACAATTCCTGCCTTAGACAGGCCAGTCATGAAGCCCTGTTTGGCTGCATCCCTCTTAAGGGCGTTTCGCTTTTTGGAAGGCGGTGGACACGGGACCGCATTTACCAGTTTATGTCGTCTAAATCCGCATTTATTGGCGTCATTTTATTCCAAAGAAAGAGAGGGAGAAGGGAGCCCGGCGTCGCTTTAATGCCGGTCTTAAAAGAACCGCTTGTCTTCGGGGCTGCTGTGACGCGCGAAGGGATGCGGATAGGAGGGGGAGGGGGAGGGGGGTGAGGGGGAGGGGAGGAGGGAGAGAGAGAGACGGAGGGAGAGGGAGAGGGAGGAGCGAGGGAAGGAGGGAAGGAGGAAGGAGGGAAGGAGAGAGAGAGAGAGAGAGAGAGAGAGAGAGAGAGAGAGAGAGAGAGAGAGAGAGAGAGAGAGAGAGAGAGGGTGAGAGAGAGAGAGAGAGAGAGAGAGAGAGAGAGAGAGAGAGAGAGAGAGAGAGAGAGAGAGAGAGAGAGAGAGAGAGAGAGAGAGAGAGAAAATCAAATCCAAGAGAACAAAAATAACTATCCAAATACAAAGACACACACGAAAAAAACACCGTCACTCCCCCCCCCCCCCCACAGAAAACGAAAAAAACAAACAAAAACAAAAAAACAGAAGGATCCTCAACACACAATATGCTAAGTTAAGAAACCAAACCCTAAACGACGTGGACTGGCTCTGTAAATAAACCTGCAGGATTGCCGGATGCACTTGAATCGGGCTGTTATGGCCAACTGCAGGGGGTCTCGTGCTCCCTCTCCCTTCCCCCTACCCAATGCCCCTTCCTAACCCCCCGACGCCCCCCCCCCTTTTCCTCCGCGACGCCCCTCCCTTCCTCCCCGACGCCCCCCCCCCCTTTTCCTCCCCGACGCGCCCCCCCCCTTCCTCCGCGACGCCCCCCCCCTTCCTCCCCGACGCCCCTCCTCAACTCCCCGACGCCCCCCCCCCTTCCTTCCACTTCCATTTCTTCTCCTCTGGCTTCGCCTTATAAGCCTTTATTTATCCTTGTGTTTGGTTTGCATTTTTCTTTTCTTTCTGCCTAAGAAGCATTTTCCTGAATCATTATGCTCTATTCCCTGAAAACATGCATTTGTGTAACAAAAGGATCAATTTTACGGTTGAAAAAAAAAAAAAAAAAATCGTCGAAATTTCAAACGCCCTTGGGAACTTACTGTCAAGGCTAATTCCGTGTTTGTTCGAGCCTACGTGAGCGAGTAGATGAATGTGTGCATGTAGGAGTATGCGCGTGAGCCTTGTCTGTATATATTTATGGGAATATGCTGAGAGGCCGCGAGAATGCATGAAAACCAACCAACCAGACAACTCGGGATTCCCTTACATTCTCTCATCACTGCATAAAGATTGAGAGAGAGAGAGAGAGGGGGTGAGAGAGAGAGAGAGAGAGAGAGAGAGAGAGAGAGAGAGAGAGAGAGAGAGAGAGAGAGAGAGAGAGAGAGAGAGAGAGAGAGAGAGAAAGAGAGAGAGAGGGAGAGAGAGAGGGAGAGAGAGAGGGAGAGAGAGAGAGAGAGAGAGAGAGAGAGAGAGAGAGAGAGAGAGAGAGAGAGAGAGAGAGAGAGAGAGAGAGAGAGAGAGAGAGAGAGAGAGATAAAGAAAGAAAGATAAAGAAAGAAAGAAAGAAAGATAAAGAAAGAAAGAAAGAGAGAAAGAAAGAAACAAAGAGAAAGAGAAAGAAAAAAAGAGAGAAAGATAAATAAATAAATAAATAAATAAATAAATAAAGAAAGAAAGAGGAGAAAGAAACAACGAAAGAGAATGCGAGAGAAAGAAGAAAGAGAGAAAGATAAATAAATCAATAAATAAAGAAAGAAAGAAAGGGGAGAAAGAAACAACGGAAGACAATGCGAGAGAAAGAAGAAAGAAAGAGGAGAAAGAAACAACGGAAGAGAATGCGAGAGAAAGACGAAAGAAAGAGGAGAAAGAAACAACGGAAGAGAATGCGAGAAAAAGAAGAAAGAAAGAGGAGAAAGAAACAACGGAAGAGAATGCGAGAGAAAGACGAAAGAAAGAGAGGACATCCAAAACGAATGCAACCTACCGCGGGGAATACACATGCACGCACTCTTTTATTATCCCTCTAACATAATAAAAGCATTCCATCCCCCACACACTCACACACTTTAATCCCCCCCCCCACTATACCTGGCCACAATACCAACGAGCAGAGATACGAAATAATAATAATAATAATAATAAAAGACCGGGGGGGGGGGGAAATAATGCGCATCACGACCTTCTGCTGTTTATTACCCTTACGACCAGGTATTTATTTATGCAGAGGTCGCTGTTCTTCACGCTGCTGAGCTTGCTATTTCGTTTTCTTTCTCTTTTGTGTTTTTCTTTCTTTCCTTCCATCTTTATTTTACCTGTTTTGTCCTCTTTCGCTTTTTAAATTTTATTTACTGTACACTTTCTATAATATACATTGGTTGCCTTCAATTCACACAATTCTCATCAAAAGAGAGAGAAAAACAAAAAAAAAACATATCTTTTTCGTAAGCGGTTTCAGATCCGTCCTGGGGACTGGTAATGATTATGAAGTTTAAATTAAAAGAGATGCTAATCCACATCAAGTTCATTCAGCTTAATTAATTAGACGCACAAGCACAAGAAAAATGGAATGTAATACTTTCGCACTCATGAATAAATACATACTCATATCACTGCTCATAATATGCATATAATAAAAAAAAAGAAAGTGAAAGTGAATATGATGATGCTAACCATAACAACGGTAATAATCAATTCTAATAATTATAATTGCTAATAATGATAATAATGAGACAAAAAAATAATAGTAACAATACAGTATGATTATTATTATAACAATAACAACGATAATAATAATGATGATGATGGTAATTAAAAAATACAAGTACCGTTTCACAGAGCGTCACCAAGCACAATTGTCATGCAAAACCAGACAAACAGACAGAACTGAAAATCCTGTTCTCCCATCCTCTTATATCACCTCTCCGTCATGAGCGAAAGCGTGTCATGAGGGGAGGATGCGTGCATGACGAAGCTGGAGGTCGACGAGTGCGCCTCTGCATTGTAAGTCATGCAATGTTTTGACCCGCGTCCTGACCTCGCTCTCGCATATGCAGTGACCGTGCATGTTAACACCTCACCTCTTGTCAGGATATTCTTTTCCTTCCCTTTTTCGGTCATGTTTCATCTTTATTTTGTCGACTTCTCTATGTCTCTCATTACTTCTCTCTCTCTCTCGCTCTCGCTCTCGCTCTCCCTCCCTCTCTCCCTCTCTCCTTCGCTTGGTTATTACAATAATTTCCGTAATTTCATTTCATATTCGCTATTATATACTACCATTACTACCACTACTGGCATCGCCGTCGTTCGTGTTGCTATCAAGCCATCATTGTAAAATAATAAATCACCAGCATTCTCATTCAGCAAACGCTGCGCCACAGATCAGCGCCGCTTCCATTCAGAAATCGCAGCGACCAATATCCCGCCATTCCCATTCAGAAATCCCCGTCGCCGCTCTGTGCAGGCGATCGGCACTCCGCCGCGCCGCCGCCCCTGCTTCGACATGGGGCGCCGGCACATGCTTTCGAGGGCGGTCCGGAGGGAGTGCCTCGGCTCCGGGTCAGCCTCATATCGAGGAGCTCCCGGACCCTCGGCTTTGGCTCTTGTTTTCGAGTGTCACTCAGGCGCCGAGCACGAACTTGTAAAGGTCTACGAGGGGAATAAATTCGTGTCATGTTTGTTTGTTTTTTCCCCCCGTATATGTAAGCGAATAATCAAACATCCTTGCAAAAAAAAAAAAAAAAAAAAAAAAAAGGAAACATGAGAGTGGACCCATGACGCACAAACACATGCAGACACACGCGCGCGTTTATATACTAGCCCATTTGCATACACATTTGCATGCATATAAACGCATACATAAATAATTCACCAAAGCCAACACGATGTAGAGCATGAACCGAGCCGCATGCAAGGAATACACCCTCGACATGCACCCCCCCCTCCCCCCCACCCACAACCTCAACCTTCCCCAACTCTACCCCACCCCCCTCATCCCCACCCCCACTCCTTACCCCGTCTCCCCACAGCATTGTAATTCACAGGAGTCTTTTATCGGTCGTTACGTCAGCACAAGATGGCGGTCAATTAAGTGGCTTCGCGGCCGTCCAGCTGAGATTTATCCGGCGTCCACTTCCCTGTAGACTTAATCGACGCTTGTTCTGTGCCTGCTAATGCTGAAGAGAGGTCGCGACCCATTCAATTGCTATCCGCGCGGGGTAACGCTCGTTAGGGTGCGCGTGGATGTGGATGTGGTGTGTGTGGTGTGTGTGTGTGTGTGTGTGTGTGTGTGTGTGTGTGTGTGTGTGTGTGTGTGTGTGTGTGTGTGTGTGTGTGTGTGTGTGTGTGTGTGTGTGTGTGTGTGTGTGTGTTGCGTGTGAGTGTGCGTGTGCGTGTGTGTTTATGTGCTTGAATGAGTATGTTTCCGTGCATATGTGTGATTATGTGAATGCATATATGCGTGTGTGCGCACATCCTTTTGTATGTGTAAAAGAGGAGGGACAGTTTATGCAGACAAGTTGTTGTTGTGACCGTGCATGTATACAGCACCTCTAGCCAAAGAGCTTAGCATTTATTTGAACAAAAGCATCCCCCTCTCCCTCTCCCTCTCCCTTCCTCCCTCCCTCCCTCCCTCCCTCCCTCCCTCTCTCTCTCTCTCTCTCATACATGCGAATGTATGGGATGTGCAAAAGACCCTAAGCGCGATAGCAAACAAAGTGAAAGAGGAGACAAAAGGTGTTTGAAGGAAACAGAGAATAACCGTTGTTTTGTCTGGGCGGCACGTAGAGGGGGGGGGGGGTAAAAGGAGAGTCGAGGTTGCAAGGGAGAAATTGGGGGGGGGGGGGTGGCAGTGGTATAGGAAGGAGAAGAGACGTAAGAGAAGAGTTAAGGGGGGGAGGTAAAGGGGAGAGAGGCTGAAGGGAAGGGGGCAAGAGGAGAGGTAAGGAGCGAGGGTCGTAAAATGGGCGAGGGAAAGAGGAGAGAATGGCATGGTAAGAAAGAAGGGGAGAGTAGAGAGGCCAAAGGCGTAGAGCGGTGGACGGAGAAGGAGGACAGGTACAGAAGGTATCCTTAGAGTCCAGGGGCATCAATACGGCGACGAAGGCAGCAACGACGAAGTGAAAAAGCCGGAGAGAAAAGGGAGAGAGAATACTGGCAGAGGGACAAAATGGAGGACAGCAGGAAGAGGAAGAGGGCAAAGAGGACGTAGAGGCACAGAGGGAGCGAAGAATGAAAATAGGAGATGGAAGAGATGAAGAAAAGGAGGATACTTTCAAGGAGAGTTCCCTGAGCACATTCACAAATTCGCAGATACACTTCAGACGCCGGCGAACAAGAGCCGTTGCCGCGTTTTAAGCAAACACAAAACGCTCCCGAGGAATATTAAAAAGGGATGTTACCAAGATCCTCCAGACAGAAAGAAGCCAAGAAGTCAAGATCCCCGATAAGCAGAATACGATGATTTGACAAAATTGAAGAGAAAAAAAAACACGTTCGTCTTTTAACACCAAGAGAGTAATACTTTATTAATAAATTCCATCATAAATACATCTCTTCCTCCGCGATAACAAGGAAGAGATCAGTGAATAAATGAAGACGATAAGACAACGCAACGCTCCCGACTCCGGCCGTCCTTTCGACATTCCTATTAGAGTCTGACACGAGACCATGCAAATTTTAATAGGGCTTCAGGATCGGTAAACAAAGACTAATTAAAGTCAAATAAGAATGAATCGGGCGCAAAGTGTGTGGAGAGAGAGAGAGAGAGAGAGAGAGAGAGAGAGAGAGAGAGAGAGAGAGAGGGGGGGGGGGGGGGGGGGGGGTAAGTGGCTCTTTTCTTCAGGTTATCGGAATTTTCATCGGTAACATGTGCGTGCATGTGTGCGTATGTGTGGGAGTGTGTGTGCATGTGTGCGTGTAAGTGTGTGTGTGTAAGTGTGTGTGTGTGTGTGTGTGTGTGTGTGTGTGTGTGTGTGTGTGTGTGTGTGTGTGTGTGTGTGTGTGTGTGTGTGTGTGTAGATGGATACTTGTGCGTATACGCGAGAAACCTAAATTTCATATCCAAACTAAATAAAAGACTGGATGATAATATATGAACACATGGGAGGGAGGGAGGGTGGGAGGGAGGGAGAGAGAGAGAGAGAGAGAGAGAGAGAGAGAGAGAGAGAGAGAGAGAGAGAGAGAGAGAGAGAGAGAGAGAGAGAGAGAGAGAGAGAGAGAGAGAGAGAGAGAGACAGAGAGAGAGAGCAGAGAGAGAGAGAGAGAAGAGAGAGAGAGAGAGAAGAGAGAGAGAGAGAGAGATAGAGAGAAAGAGAGAGAGAGAAGGGGAGAGAGAGATAGAGAGAGAGAGAGAGAGAGAGAGAGAGAGAGAGAGAGAGAGAGAGAGGGGAGAGAGAGAGACAGAGAGAGAAAGAGAGAAAGAGATAGAGAGAGAGAGAGAGAGAGAGAGAGAGAGAGAGAGAGAGAGAGAAGAGAGAGAGAGAGAGAGAGAGAGAGAGAGAGAGAGAGAGAGAGAGAGAAGGGAGAGAGAGAGAAGAGGAGAGAGAGAGAGAAGGAGAGAGAGAGAGAAGGGGAGAGAGAGAGAAGGGTGAGAGATAGAGAAGGGGAGAGAGAGAGAAAGATAAAGAGAAAGAGAAAGAGAAAGAGAGAGAGAGAGAGAGAGAGAGAGAGAGAGAGAGAGAGAGAGAGAGAGAGAGAGAGAGTGAGAGAGAGAGAGAGATAGAAGGGAGAGAGGAGAAAAAGGGGAGAGAGAGAAGGAAAGAGAAAGAGAAAGAGAAAGAGAGAGAGAGAAGGGGAGAGAGAGAGAAGGGGAGAGAGAGATAAGGGGAGAGAGAAGGGGAGCGGGAGAGGGAGAGAGAGAGAGGGAAGGGGAGAGAGAGTGAAGGGGAGAGGGGAGAGAGAGAGAGAGAGAAGGGAAGCGGGAGAGAGAGAGAGAGAGAGAGAGAGAGAGAGAGAGGAGAGAGAAAGAGAGGAAGAGAGAGAGAGAAGAGAGAGAGAGAGAGAGAGAGAGAGAGAGAAAGAGAGAGAGAAAGAGAGAGAAATACAGCCAAGACAGAAAGCAACATTAAGCAACCTATAAAGCCACCACACTGCACATCCTTTACGCCCCCCCTTCCCCCCTTCCCCTACCCTCCCCCCTCCCCACGCCCCAAATCGCCGTCACTCCTCTGCATCTGTCCATCGTCAGGCTGCAATCAACACGCGGCGTTTTCAAGACGGCCACACAATGAAAAAAAAAAAATAAGGTTAGGAGAAAGAATTGGGGAAAAAAAGATGGAGGAATTATGTGTAAGTAGAGCATGGAAGGGGTTGGGTCAGGATCTAATGTTAGTTTAATGGGATGCACGCAACGCTTTGCTGACCCCCCCCCTCCTCCTCCTACCTTTCCTACCCCCACCTTAATCCTTGTCTTCTCTTCTTCCAAAACATGCTTCTTACTCTTTTTCTGTCGACTCCCTTTCTGTTTCTTATTTCTTTTTTCTTTATTTTCTTCTATTCTTATCTCATTGCTGACCCCACCCCCCTCCCTCCTCTACCACTACCCTTCTCCCATCCCTCCTCCTCTCTTCTCCCTCCTTACTTGCTGACTTCTCTCTGTTTTCTTCTTGTCTCTCGACCTCGAAGTCTTCGTACGCCGACCACTAAAGATCTCCTTCTGTAACGTATATCCCTTGCAATCGCGTTTGTTATTTGCATAGAAAACGTCTATACATTTTCTGCATTTAGCGAATACGTCGGGAGAGAAAGGTGAGATGGGGGGGTGGGGGGGGGGCGATAGGAAGATGGTAATAGTAGTAACTGTGTGTGTGAGAGAGAGATAGAGATAGAGATAGAGAGAGAGAGAGAGAGAGAGAGAGAGAGAGAGAGAGAGAGAGAGAGAGAGAGAGAGAGAGAGAGAGAGAGAGAGAGAGAGAGAGGGAGAGAGAGAGATAAGCGGGCGTGTGTGGGCGGGCCATCGCATGCCACGGGCAGACCTGATATCTTATTTTGGAACAAGGACAGAGCGCTCATATTAAACTCAATTAAAGCGATATCATTAACACTCGCAACAGGCACAGGGAGTTATTATCACTGTTAATACCGGCAGCTCCAGGGTCTCCTCTTGTTCAGTGTACAAAATCAAAAGGACATTGAAACCAAGAGCTAAAAACAGATTTCGCTTTTATCATCAGGACGTGCTGGAATGCAGCTGTGTACTCCATTATCCGCCTGGATAATTATTTCTTAACTTCCTGGGGCTCGACAGTTCGGGTGCGATTAAAGAAATTATATTGCATCGAACGCCCATTGCATGTAAATGTATGATGTATGTTTGAACATAAGCATGTATGCATGTGTGTGTGTGTGTGTGTGTGTGTGTGTGTGTGTGTGTGTGTGTGTGTGTGTGTGTGTGTGTGTGTGTGTGTGTGTGTGTGTGTATTCTTATTGTAACAGTAATGCAATAACAGCAGTTGTAACAACAGTAGTAACATCAAAGGAAACTACTAATAATAACAGGCTATAATAAATAAATAAGCGCCTGTTTATTTGCACCAGCCGACAAATATTTCAGCGCCAAAAAAGGTCCTGCGAATCGATCGGCACAAACAAGGTGGTCAGCGCGAGACTGTACCATCACCATCTATCGGACCCTGGCGTCCTTCTCCAAAACATCGGTTCCTCTTCCAATCCCTCGCGCCCCTCAAGGGAGATCATTTCTAGTCATTGGAATTAATCCTTACGCCGACAAAGCGCACCGTAAGACGAACGGACGCTCCCACGTAGGATAATCTTCCCGCCAAATTTTATGTGTTTGCCTTCTGCGGGGACCACCCGGGTTCGCCGTCAGTCCCGAACCCGGCTTCAGATTTACGAGACGCTGAAGCACTGATTTACGAGATGGTCTTCTGATGCTTTCCGAACACCCCTTTTGGTGGTGCCTCGAGGATGCGGCGGCCATGTTTGGCACCGCAATTCCACACACACACGAGCGCCGCTACTGTCCGCGACTCCCAGATATGGCAGTCGACTTAAGTTCTGCTGCGTCGAGGAGGACGGATTCGATTCCTCTTCCGAAACATCAGATCTAGACGAGTAGGAACTTGTTCACAATAAGTAATAAAAGTGTGAGACCTACGTATTCCAAACATAAATACTTTCAAATCACCGATGAGGACTCAGGGAGGTAAACACGACCTACTTTTATCCTCCTTCAGCGTAAGCAGTTTGTTTACTCTCTAAAGGCATTAAACCACTGACGAAAAGCCCTAAAATATTTTGAATTCCTTGCGTACTATGTGTAACGGGTTCGCTCGTTTGACTAAAATACATGGCGCTTTGATAAAGGGGGGAGGAGCCCGGTCTCCAGGTGAGGCCTTTGTTAATTAAAGATGTGAGGCAAGACCTTAGATCCGTCGACAACAAATGAACTGCGTTTGCACGTATGCAGACACTACATACGTGGATACACACACACACACACTGATCATTTATAATACAAAGCAAAACCTTTGTCTCGCCATCGTCTATTCCCCGTAACCAAATGCTTAATGCTTAAGGAGGAACCGATATGGCAGTGAAGGCGGTAAATAAGAGTAGATACAGAGGTGGAAATAAAAATTTAATAAGAAAATAAGGAAAAGGGAGAAATTGTAAAAAAAAAAGAAAAAAAAAAAACATTGGACGAGAGGGAGCAGACTGAGGTGCGTGGGGGGAGAGACGGCGGGAGGCGAGGGGCCTGTACCTGCCTGGCCAACTGCAGTCTCCTTGCCTGCCACGCTTAACCCCCGGCTAATCCCGGGCCACATCCCGGATTTTACAGGCCGATTAAATCCGACTTTGAGTACGGTCCGCTACAAATCCATATGAGACCCCCTTTGTCGAAAGACAGTGAAATAGACCCCGGGGAAGACCGTCTTTTGTTGCAGGTTAATATGGCCATTACGTTGATCTGGTAACGCCCGCGTGTGGCTCCGGGATTTCGCGAGGGCAATTACCCGGTTGTGCGCCTCCCGGAGTCACGTGCAGAGCGAAGGGGCATCGCCACCCTGCCCTTCGGACGCCCGGGATCTCTTAAAATACGGACGACCAAGAAGTGATCAGTCATCCTATTGCCAACATCAGTTCTCGGCGGGGGAGGGGCCGGAGGCCGAGCTGTACATTATGTTAATATAATCGTACTCGCTTACATATTCGATTAAACGACGTCGAAATTTCACGCCTGGATCAGCTGGAACGGATTCATAAGATGGGGTGTCCGAACATGGCGTGTGCGCGACGTAGGTGGTCAGGATTCGGTGGTTTGAGGAATCACTCGTAAAAGAGCTCACGCGCTCATGGGTATACCACCTCGCTCGAAATAACACTGGGACATTTATATTTCTTCAAAACTGATATTTATTCTTCATATATAGATATACAAGACTGAGTAGTATAGTTTTCCTGGCACAGCATGGAGACGGAGATAATAACAGCGTTGTCGAGGATACCGTAAAGCGTGAAGCAAAGAAGGTCGAGGGTGACCCGCACGAGGGCGCGGTAACGGGGCCGGTCGCCGGGCTCGCGGCCAGGGCGGTGCGCGAGCGTGAGTAAGCATGGTTCCTCTAAATTACCTGAAATTAAGGATAATCTCTACAAACAATGTATGGAACTTCGAGCTGATCGTAATGAGAGGGGGCAGAGTCGTTGTGGACCGCTCACGTTCTAAGCTGAGTCGCCGAGCCATTATTAAAGGAGCTCCTGCAGCGATATTACAGTCGTTTCTGAATTTGGCAAACGCCTTTCACATCCCCGCGAGGAATAAACACATCAAACGCACCATTTTCCATTCATTAATGAAAGGGAATTCTCTGGAGGTCATGGGCCATCGGGGAGCACGCGGATCGTATTTCTTGAGGAAAAACACCCAGAAAACACGAAGTTTCTCATAATCTTTAGAATCTGCTCTTAAAATCTTCCGCACAAAACATCAAGGGACAGTTTGCTGTTGGTTTATTTTTTGGAACCATTACGCGAAGGCCACATCTGCTCGTTCTAGTAATTAATGAGAAATGTCGAGGAAATCAGCGCTGCACTCCCACGGTCTAATCTTCTGGTCTGAAAGTGCCCATTTCAGCCAATTGGTTTACATAACCACGGCTACCTCTCAGTTCCCGGCAAGGCAAGGTAATGCCACGCTCCGCCAAGTTATTCACAGCAAGCCTTGGGAGTTAAGTGCGTTACATAACTGAACAGGGGCTGCCAGTCTCGAAGCCCTTATGGCAAGTGCGCGAATAATTTGGTCAATCAGCACCGTGCCTTGGCTTGACGGCCGCAATGGATTAAGACCCGGGTCGCGCGACACCGCCCATAAACACACTCCGGGGAGCCGCCTCCGCCTCCATGACACGATAATAATTCGCCGGTGCGAGACAGAGAGTGTGCACTGCGGAACAAGGGCGGAGCAGGGCGGTTCGCGTGCAGACGGGCGGGCGGGCGGGCGGGTAAGGTGGGCTGGAGCCCCGCGAGGAAGGGATGCCATCCCTGATGAATGCCTAATGGCCGGGTCTGTCCGGCGGGGCACTCATCTTTTCATCCCGCGCACCGTATCGGCCGGATAAGTACATGCTGTCCGGACTTGGCCGCTTATGACGGGCGGTGATGCGTGCGCGATCTTACGGCGCCGCTTCTTTCTCACCTTCGATGTGCGAGTCAACAGCTACGAGGCGACGAGGCGGTCGTCGCACCCCATGCCCCTCCCCCGCCCCGCTCCCCGGACCCTCGTCTACGCAGAGGGAAGACAGAATGAAGGTGTAACTTGATGCACCTCCTCCCTACACATATCCAGCAGGAATACAACTGGGCAATGCTGAAAAGATACCGTCTCCACACTCCATGCTCGCAAGCAAACTGTAGCCCCATCGCCCTCCCGCTCAACACTCTCCCATATAAATGCCTTGGCGCTCAGTCTCCCCAAACGACGGAGGAATTTGCGGCGAGATCAGACGAGCCGAACCCCAGGGCTGAGCGCGGTGGGACGGCCTTGCTTGCTTACATGCAAAGCTCACTTATCGCGTGTTGATACAGCCATTATCCTCATGTACAAGGACTCACGCGCGCCTCCTCTCTGCTCCTTCTATCTGGTGGGAGGGAGGGAGAGGGGAGAACGGAGAGGGAAGGAGTTGGGAGAGGAGGGGAGAATGCGAGAGGGGGAGATGAGGGGAAAAGGGAGAAAAGGGGAGAAAGGAGAAAGAGGGAGAGAGGGAGAGAGGGGGAGGGAAGGAGGAAGGGAAATGGAGAGGAGGAGGGAGGAAGAAGAGGGAGGGGAAGGGAGACAGGGAGAGAGGAAGGGGGAGGGAAGGGAAGGGGAGAGAGGGAGTGAGGGAGAGAGAGAGTGAGTGAGAGAGAGAGAGAGAGGGAGAGAGAGAGAGAGAGAGAGAGAGAGAGAGAGAGAGAGAGAGAGAGAGAGAGAGAGAGAGAGAGAGAGAGAGAGAGAGAGGAGAGAGAGAGAGAGAGAGAGAGAGAGAGAGAGAGAGAGAGAGAGCGAGAGAGAGAGAGAGAGAGAGAGAGAGAGAGAGAGAGAGAGAATGAGAATCTCGCAGACCCTTAAGATACCCGAGTGGAAATGGCCCGAGGCGAAGAGTCCCCCCCCCCCCCCCTACTCCCTCTACTCATCTCCTCTCGCCCCGCAGGCTGTGTCGTCATCGTCACCTCGTTCACACCTCCTTCGGCCCGCCCACCACGACTCGCGAGAGAGGAAACGGGAGGATAAAGGGGGAGGGGGGAGAAGGACGAAGGGGAAGGAGAGAGAGAAAGGGAAAGGGAATAGGATAGAGAGGAAAAAGTTGATGGGGAAGGAAGAGGGAGTAGAGGGGAAGGGGGAACTGAGGAGTGGAGGGGGGGGGATCGGCCTTAAATCTAACGAGTCATTCCAGATCATGCAAACTGTTGAAATGTTCAGGCTATTTCATCCTCTATGTCTCTCTGTCTCTTTCTCTCTCTCTTTATCTCTCTGTCTCTGTCTCTCTCTTTGTCTCTCCTCTCTGTCTCCCTCGCTCTCGCTCTGTCTATCTGTCTGTCTGTCTGTCTGTCTGTCTGTCTGCCTTTCCTCTCTCCTTACACAGTTGTTGCAGCCTGAGATCACTGCAAGTTGCAAGAGAGTCACTTATCAACCTCTCCTCGTGAGATATATTTGTCTTCTGACGTCCTTAATGTTCTCCTTCTCAAAGGCGTGTTGCCCCACACGTTCCTTCTCTCTTATGGGCCAGATTTATTATCATTCTTTCTAGTTTCTATTCTACAAACTATTTCCTTCCATTTGTGCTTCGTATGATTTCTACTTACGTGCGTTCGGAGATCTCTTTCTATATTTTTATCACCATGGTGGTCCGTTTGTGTTTGTCTGTCTCTGCCCACCCTCCTTCTCTTTCTCTCTTTCTTTCTCTTTCTCTTTCTCTTTCTCTCTCTCTCTCTCTCTCTCTCTCTCTCTCTCTCTCTCACTCTCTTCCCTTCTCCTTTTTCTCCTTCTCCCTCTCCCTCCCTCTCCTTCTCCCTCCCCCTCCCTCTCTCTCTGTCTGTGTCTCTTTCTCTCTCTCCTCTTCTCTTCTCTTCTTCCGCCTTTTAACATCTTCGCCCCATCTCTCTCCGTATCCCAATGTCCCTGCTTCATGGTTCACTGTCCGTAAGAGCCACTTTCACGTCTGATTTACGCTAACGGTCGACCTAATCACCCTCGGTGAATTGGCACTTTAATGCTCTGTACTTCGAGTGTGACGTTGCAGGAGTCGCCGACACCACTTAATCGGACAGGTTTTAAGGGGTATTTCGGTGTGTGTGTGTGTGTGTGTGTGTGTGTGTGTGTGTGTGTGTGTGTGTGTGTGTGTGTGTGTGTTTGTGTGTGTGTGTGTGTGTGCTTGCGGACGCGCGCGCCATGCGTGCGTGCGTGCGTGCGTGCGTGCGTATGTTTATTTCAAAAAGTGATACAAAACGCCAGTAGCAAGCGAGACAAAGAGAAAAAGGAGGAGAAAGACAAACAAGTCATTTTTGAATTCCTCAAGCCCGTTAAGCCAGTGCATGAACCCGCATGCATGATCTCGTGCTCATCCGGACCACTTTTCTTTTTAAATGCCCGCCCACCCGTCCTCCAGGTCATGCACGTCCTCTTTAAAGACACTCTTATTATCGTTGCTTTTATCTCTCTTATTTGCATGACAGTGACCGCAACAGGCAACGGAAGGACCGCATGACATGTGCCGCCACCCCCTCCCCCCTCCCCCGCCATGCACTCCTCCCCTCCCCTATTTCTACCATGTACCCACCCCTCTGCCGCTCTGCCATGCACAAACACAGATGCATGCTCAAGTCGGGCTGGCCAATTAAACGAAGCCGTAATTGTCATGCGAGGACTGTCATGTGTGCCTGTTATCGTCATTTTTGCTTGTTTGTCCCCCGGCCAATTTGGGTCAGTGATGACTGTCCCGCCGTCCGAGCTTCCTTTATGTCGTCTCTCAGCCTAAGCCTTCGCCGGACACCGTTTAGGGCGAGGTCGAGCAGGGCCGTGCCAGGCGGGTCTTCGCTGCGAGTGCGTGTGCGAGTGCGAAGGAGGGAAACGCAAGGAGGATGGCGGGAGTATCCATATGTGTGCATGTGTGTGCGTGGGTGGGGAGGTGCGGATGGGAAGTAGGTACACCCCTGCGTCTCTCTGCCTTTCTTTCTTTCTCTCTCTCTCTCTCTCTCTCTCTCTCTCTCTCTCTCTCTCTCTCTCTCTCTCTCTCTCTCTCTCTCTCTCTCTCTCTCTCTCCCTCTCTCTCTCTCTCTAACCAACAAATTACTCTTCACTCCTGACTTTCCTCTTTATAACCCTTCCAGAAAACTTTCCTCTTTTATGTCTCTCCTTTATCTCTCTCCTTCTCTCATTTTCCAACTCGCTCCTTCTTTTACTCCATTTTTCTTTTTTAGTTTTTCCCTCTCTTGGTCCTGCTCTCCTTCTCTGTTCGACTTTTGCAAGTTTCCTTCCTTTCTTTGTCCCATCCATTCCTTATTCACACTCGCCTCTCCAAAACAACTGCCATCTTTTAAAGACAAACATTTCGATCTTCCTCTTCTAAGTTTTTTACTTTTCCCTCCACCAGACGAAGGAGGGAGGGGGGGGGGGGGTGAGGGCACCAAGCAAGTGCAGCTGAACTCAAAATTACAGAACTCGTATCGACGGCAACAGGATTTGATCT
>NC_061854.1:11433593-11443593 GCF_019202785.1 Penaeus chinensis
AATAATAAATTATTATTATTTATATCTATCTATATATAATCATATATGACGGATACAAAATATTATTACATATATATACACCAACACCACACACACACACACACACAGATATAGATATATATATATATATTATTATATTTTATATGTATATATATGTATACTATTATATATACATCCTATACAGAGAGGGAGAGACGAGAGAGTCGAGATTTTGAGGAGAGAGAGAGAGAGACGAGGAGGGGTGAGAGAGAGGAGATGAGAGAGAGAGGAGAGAGAGATAGAGATAACTTGATATATACTCCGCCCAAAATACAGCCTCTGTCCGCATCACTGCCCCCCCCCCCCCCCTCCCCGTTTAGAAATGACAAGTGGTTGTGCAATCCAGCCATGATGAAGAGAGGTAATTTCATTAGTTTATAATGGGAAAGGAAATGCAGCAGTGGGGAGGGCGAGACACCAGACACGCGGTGAAAATAATGAGCGAGGCTACATTAGCGCGGGAAAATAAATAACGTTACTCTCACCACTTTCTATATTTCCCTCTAGCATTAACTTTTCTATATATTCTGCTAACACTTAGCGTGATTAACCTTTATTTAACTGAAAAATTTTGCCATACTAAAACCACGGTTTTCGAGCTTCATGAAAAAAAAAAATAATAAGATGAGATCCAGCGGGGAAAATGGTGCATATTTTTATGTCGGTCCCCTCGTAGACTTATTTTTTTCGCTAATATATTAATAAATTAACATATTTGCGCCACGCAACAATACACACATCCCTCGAAAATACTGCTCTGCCAGAGTGGTTAAAAACACGACTGAAAATTATAAGGGAAGCGTTAAAAAAAAATCGATACCACTGTTCATCACAGGTTAAATCTTCATTATTCCTTGTGTTGCCAAGAAGTTAAAGGCCGAAAGAACATGTATTTTCCGTCTACACATAAGAAATTCGAAAATAGGGGAACATTAATGATGATCACAAAATTAGTTACGGTTATGTCGTCATTATCCTTATTTCTTCCATGATTATATTTACCACTATCTTGAATATCATTATAACCGAAAAATCTTATTTTCGAACAATCGATTTTTTGTGATACTAGCTCAAAATTGGTGGTAGTTTTTTTCTGTGTGTTTGTACATGAACGCATCACCTCGGAGCTGTGGTTTAGTATCTATCGGTGAATCTCTTCGCACGCAAAGTTGAATAATGGCAAAGCACAAGAAAAAATAACACCTAAATGACAGTTCATGGCGAGAAGACATTACAGCTGATGTTTTTATCTTAAGGCGCAGTGCTTTCAGCCAACACGCCTCCCGAGACAGGTTACTGACAAGCAGGAAAATCACAAACACGAATTCAATCCAACGCACTCCCCCCCCCCCCCTTTTTTTTTTTTTTGTGAATGACCTGTATTTCCACGCTTCCCGGGAATCGAGAAGCACCCTTTTTTTCATAGTCTTCGTTAAGCATCGCATCTTATCTGATTTTAGTGGTAGACCCGCGAGTGTACTGAATGGGGTATGCAGCACAGCGAAATAATTTTCCAGCAGGGAACACTCATAATTCCCGAGTTGCCTCAGAACACGTAGTTAGCCTCCTTGCCATTTCCCCCCCATGGTAGGAAATGCCAATTTTCCCCTATCAGCATCGGGCGTGGGTTGCGGAGCCCGTTACATGCCCTCGCACCTGCAAACAGCGAGCGAGGAGGGTGGGCGCGCGAAGGAAACAAATGGGCGGCTTCTTGCTTGGAACTTTCTGCGCTCCGTCAGGATCATTCCATCTAAGAGGTATTGCAGCAAAGGGCTGCACCTTCATATCACATGGTTGCAACATTGGGAAAGCATCGGCTGCAACAAAGGCTGGGGCAACGGTAAAGGTCTGCAACACGAGACTTATGGTTGCAACAACAGGTACTTTGCGCAAGTCACTGCAGGCTAAGGCAAGTGTACAATTATCAACAGCTGCGCCACACTGTTGCAATAATTAGACTGGCCTGATGAGTGCAGGTTAGAAAACAATTGCAGTTTCCAAGTCAAATAGCCATTAAATAAAGTTGCTGCTGACAGGGCGAAATATTAATATACTTCAAAAAGTAAAAAATACCAAGACAGAGAAAGGGAGGAACATATATATATATATATATATATATATATATATATATACGTATATATACTTATATACACATATATAGATGTGTGCGTGTGTGTGTGTGTGTGTGTGTGTGTGTGTGTGTGTGTGTGTGTGTGTGTGTGTGTGTGTGTGTGTGTGTGTGTGTGTGTGTGTGTATGTATGTATGTATGTGTGAATGTATGTATGTATGCGCGCGCGCACACGCACACACACACACACACACACACACACACACACACACACACACACACACACACACACACAGATACAGAGACAGACAAGGCACGCGCATTAGTCGAGCTAAACACAAAGAATGCCCCCAAAGGAAGTTGCAGGGAACGGGGCAGCCATTTCCATAATGAGATACAAGACGGCATATTTCAGGAATCGAGAGGAGCTGGCCGTCCACACGCCGGGGTCTCGTTAGGAGTGACAACTGCGACCCAAGTCCGGTTAAGATACGCTCTCGTGGGTCCCGATTTTACATAGTAATGCGCTAGTCGAGAGAGAAAAGCTGGCTAATGAATAACTGAGAGAAAAAAAATAGAAGTATGAATAGGAGGGAGAGAAAGGCAAGAAAAAAGAAAAGAAACAAAGAGCAAATTAACAAAAAAAGAAAAGAAAAAGAAAAAACGAAAAATTAGAAAGACCCGGTCCCAACGAACACCTAGCGGTCAGGAGCTAATTGTTCCCCGTGTTTCTGGGTTGTAAAGCATTGGCGGGAGATTCCAGATGCTAATCAAGAGCTGCTCGATGTGACCGCGAGTGCAACGCAGCCCGAAAATCGACAATACAATGCCCCTTTTCTTGTTCTTTACTTGAATTAATTTGGTGGCGGGGCATGCATCGCGGGATTCCATTGTGTCGCTGATCTGGACGAAGCCGTGGCAAAAGCAACCCAAAAGAAGGAGGTTTAAAAAGCTCTACATTACGTTAATGTTCCACTAACGACCGCCAGTGTTGACCTCCCGCGGGTTGGTCACAGACGTTAACAAATATTTGGCTTTTAAATAGAGTTAAAGCGTTAACGTAAACTTGGCCACGCGATCCTTCTCTAGAAAGGCAAACACTTAAGTCTATCTTTTTCTTTTTTCCTCTTCTTAACGTGGGAAGAACAAGTGCTAAAATATACGATATAATGGAGAAAAAAAAATAAAACGCTTGACTTCTGTCCGTTTACCTGGATCTGGGCAAGACTAACCAGCTCTTTCATTCCTTTCTCAGTCCTTTTTGCTTACCTGCAAAAGAAGAAAAAAAATATCTGTTAGTAAAACATCTTACCATACATTACATATATCCTCATGCGAATATACGAAACGATTGTTTCTGAAATGAGCAGCGATAATGACTATAATTAAATTTGCACACCTGGGAGGTAAGATTAATAAGCAAACAAGTTACTAAATACATGCTTACGACAGAGATTGTCCATAAATAACCCTTTTCATACTGTAATCCTCGTTAATCACAAAACCAGTTGTAAAGACCTCTCATGTATCATCCTAAGCACCTGCAATATCAGGTTACACAGAATTACATACCTGCTTTCGCTCGCCCTCCCTCTCGCTCGCCTTGCCTCTCGGGAAGATTCCCTCTAGGCCTATGTTTCCCTGCGTCACGGAATCATTTTCATTTTCTAGTCATTATTCTTTATCCTTAGCGTTAGTTGCCGTTAAACAAAGATTGAATAACACTGCGCGTGTGTGAGCGAATGAATAAGTGAGAGAGTTGACGAGTGAGTGTGAGTGAGTGAGAGTGTGAGTGAGTAAGCATGTGTGAGTGTTTGCAAGCATGCTCGTCACCGCCCTCTATTTATTAAATTAAACATGACATTACATTTTCCCTTCTGCTTCTCTCCTCACCTGTTTCTAAACTTCATTTCATTCCCTATTTTGTCTCTTTGTTTAACCTTTAATCTTTTTAACGGATTATTTTGTCTGTCTTATTTACATCCACCTTCCCTTTTTGTTCACTTCACGTTCCGCCATTTAATATAAATACATATCTTTTTCGAGTCTTTATCTCAATTTGTTTAATTTCTTCAGACGATGATCATAAATTATCCCTTTTCCTTCACCATCTGTGCACCCTATTACCTCTTTGCATTCATCATCCATATTTTGCTTCTTGCTCCACTAGCTCACCCAGCTCCGTGTTTCCATCATTAATCATCATTATTTTCTTCTTATGCAAAATCTTTATGACCTCATCCTTTTTCATACAGATTCTCTATCTCTCTGTCTCTCTCTCTTTCTTTATTTAGCTCTCTCTCTCTCTTTCTATATCTCTCGGTCTCTCATTTTCTCTTTCTCCTTCCTTCTCTCTCTCTCTCTCTCTCTCTCTCTCTCTCTCTCTCTCTCTCTCTCTCTCTCTCTCTCTCTCTCTCTCTCTCTCTCTCTCTCTCTCTCTCTCGCTCTCTCGCTCTCTCGCTCTCTCGCTCTCTCGCTCTCTTGCTCTCTCGCTCTCTCGCTCTCTCTCTCTTTCGTCTTCTCCCCCCCATTACCCTCTCCTTCTCCCCCTTCCGCTTTCCCCATATCATCCTCACTCTTCCACTCTCCATTCCCCTCTCCCTTTCCCCCTTTTTTTTTCCCCTTTCCCCTTTCCCACCTTGTCATGAAAGCGACCAGATAATGGACATACGCTTTTACCCTCGCTGTATAAAACTATTTGCTCTACGTAAACTGACGCAGCGACCTGAGTAATAGCCCTGAAATTTGCTCCACTCTGGGCAGGCTCGGGGCGGCTGAGTGCTGCATAATGCTTTGTGTATAATCACGGGACATTATATAATATATTGTCCGTGGACAATATATTATTATTTTTTTTTTTTTTTTTTTGGGGGGGGGGTGCATGTATGTATGTGTATATATGTATCTGTGCTGCTTGTATTTACGCACACTCACTCGCTCACTTTCTCGCACACACAAGCATACACTACATGTAACGGAAAAAAAATAGTATCGAGTCATTTGTGGGACGTTAATTTACACCAGTTATAAAGGAAATGGGTCAGATGCTCTGTAAAAACTGTGCGATATGATAAAGCAAAATTAATTAAAAAATAAAATACGGTTCAGATACTGAGATAGTATGGAAAGGGGGAAGGAGAGGGAAAGGGTGTAAGAGAAGAAAGAGAGAGAAGGAAGAGGAAGAGGAAGAGGAAGAGGAAGAGGGAGAGGGAAGGTAGGAGGGAGAGAGAAAGAGAAGAAGAGGGGGAGAGAAGGAGAAGAGAGGGAGGGAGGGAGGGAGGGAGGGAGGGAGGGAGGGAGGGAGGGAGGGAGGGAGAGAGAGAGAGATGCAGAGAGAGAGAGAGAGATATGCACACACACACAGAGAGAGAGAGAGAGAGAGAGAGAGAGAGAGAGAGAGAGAGAGAGAGAGAGAGAGAGATGCAGAGAGAGAGAGAGAGATATGCAGAGAGAGAGAGAGAGAGAGAGAGATGCAGAGAGAGAGAGAGAGATGCAGAGAGAGAGAGAGAGAGAGAGAGAGAGAGAGAGAGAGAGAGAGAGAGAGAGAGAGAGAGAGAGAAAACAGAGAGAGAGAGAGAAAAAAAAACAGAGAGAGAGAGAAGCAGACAGCAAGACAGAAAGCGCCCAAGAAGCCACACTTCAACCCAATATCACGGTTGGTATCGGCTTGGCATTTTTAATTCCCAAACAATGGCACATCATTATTCGGGTCAATTAGACAGCGGCGCCGCAAAGGAGAGAGAAGATAACAAAGAAGCTCCTTTCCCTGAGCCGCCTGACGCCACATTCAGTTAATGCATCCAATCAGCATTTTGTTACTTCCTGGAGCTAAATGTCGATAATCATCTTTATGTTATTTGATTATGATTGTTCGACTCTCCCGAGGCGTCCAGCACTCACTCTAACGACACACTCGCCTGACATACTATGTACTTAAAGCGTTCAATCCGTTCACGCGGCCGACGCTCAGTCATTTTCTAATAAAGAGGACGATTTCTCCCCCGCTTATCTCGCCTGCGCAACGCCGAACAGACCTGCAATAGTTTGCAAGCTACGAATGCAAAGTCAGATTCTTTGCCATGGAAACCCCGCCGGCGGCTGATTCGTCTTCAGTCACTCGTCGTATGAAAAAAAATAAATAAAGCGAAAAAGAAAAACACTCAAGAAAAAAATGAAGGAAAAAGAAGGGGAAATAAACATTATGCTGATACACCTCAGTATTTTGCATCTTACGTTTCATGAAAGTAGCTCCACGTTTCTCCAAATTTACGAGTTATCAATTTTGGATAGTGAAGTAACATCAGAACAAAACTTTTGTTTTATATATAACACTTCTTAACAATCACACAAAAAATAAGTATATCTTTCACGAAAGCTGTAAAAAAGTTGATTATATACACAACCCCACCCCCATCCTCCCGACCATTGTTGCTATCACACAAAAAAAAAAAAAAAAAAAAAAAAAAAAAAAAAAAAAAAAAGTTTAAAAGCGAGTAAAGATTTTAAATCTTGTGCTTCAGCCGGCAGTTGACTAACATTAAGGCTTTGGTCCCCCTGTGTGCTCCGAGTCTTGTTTGATCTTCTCTTCTGATGTTGAATATAAGAATAACAAACTTGCTTGTTCTTTTTTAGTTTGTGTACATCCACGCGTGTGTGCGTGAGAGAGAGAGAGAGGGAGAGAGAGAGAGAGAGAGAGAGAGAGAGAGAGAGAGAGAGAGAGAGAGAGAGAGAGAGAGAGAGAGAGAGAGAGAGAGAGAGAGGAGAGAGAGAGAGAGAGAGAGAGAGAGAGAGAGAGAGAGAGAGAGAGAGAGAGAGAGAGAGAGAGAGAGAGAGAGAGAGAGAGAGAGAGAGAGAGTGACAGAGAGAGAGAGAGAGAGAGAGAGAGAGAGAGAGAGAGAGAGAGAGAGAGAGAGAGAGAGAGAGAGAGAGAGAGAGAGAGCGCACCCAAAGCCTGTTGTCGTGTTCCTCCAGGACCCTCTCCCCAGGAACAAGTTTATCAAAAACCCACCCGTAACTCAAATCTAAAATCACAACAGCCCCATTCCTAACAGAACTCACAGAGAAATACAGCTCTTTGCCAAAACTCTTTCCTCTCTCGCCAACGCGCATCTAAAGCCGGGAAATCGAAATGTAATTAATATAATACGCCGAAGAATTAGACTTGTTTAAATGTTTACACAAGATTCACCTGCTTATCCATGAAGAGGGGATGAGGAGGGGGGGGGAGCAGTTTGTCGAGAATTTGCATACATATTAAATTGTAGCTTGCAGTTTAACGCACTCACACGGGCAGGGATTCATCGTAATGGAGAGAAATTGTGTACACTTGGGTTGCAATACCAAAATGCTGAGCAGCATAAACTCGTTGAACTATCAGCCTGATATTAAACGTGACCCATAATAATTAAAAGCATTTGCGCGCAGGTGTGGACGAATGCAGAGCGCGTCGCGGAAAAGAGGAAACCGGGGAAGGCAAAGACAGGGGACTTTAGTAATGTGCAACTTCCTTTTTGATGGAAAGGGGGGAGACGTTGCCGAGGATCCTGGTAATTCAATCGCTGTCTTTGTCTGTCTGTCTGTCTTTGCCTCTGCCTCTCTCAGTATCTCGACCTCTTCTCTACTAATAGATATAATAATAGTAATATATATAATAATAATAATGACAATAATATTAATAATAATAATAGCAATAGTAATAATAATTAATAATAATAATAATCATAATAATAATAATAATAATGATAATAATAATAATAATAATACTAATAATAATAAAAACAGTAACTATAAAAAAATAATTATAAACACTAAAGTAATAATAATAATAATAATAATAATAATAATAATAATAATAATAAAAGCAGTAACTATAATGATAATAATAATAATAATAATAATAATAATAATAACAATAATATTAATAATAATAACAATAATAACAATAACAATAATAACAATAATAACAGTAACAATAACAATAACAATGATAACATAATAACATACACATTTAGTAGCAGCAGCACTGGTAGTAGAGACAGATATTGGAGCTGTAGTACTAATAGAACCTGTAGCGGTTGTTGCTATATTGATACTGAAACTGCTACTAATAAGAATAATAATTGCATTTACAGTGGATGTGCAAGTATATATATAACCATCGTAGTAACAATAGTCATTATCATAACTATTATCCTCATTTGGTACGGAATCAACAACGAAAATAACATCAATCGAGTTAATGAGAATGATGATCATGATGAAATACAATACAATCATTAACATGTATGTATAATTATGATGATGCTGACTAATGACGAATGTGATGTTAATAATAATAAGAATAACATGATAATGAAGATGTTAATAACGTTAATAATGAATATGATAATAAAAACTATAATTATGATGTGGTATTATGTGTAATAGTAGTAGTAGTAACAACAATAACAGCAAAAGCAGCAATAATAATAATAATAATAATAATAATAATAATAATAATAATAGTAATAATAATAATAATAATAATCATAATCAAAATAAAAACAGCGACAATAATAATTAAACCAAGAATAAAAACAACATTAATAACAATAAAAATAATAATCATAACAATCATA
Organism: Penaeus chinensis; assembly: GCF_019202785.1. Taxonomy (NCBI): domain Eukaryota; kingdom Metazoa; phylum Arthropoda; class Malacostraca; order Decapoda; family Penaeidae; genus Penaeus; species Penaeus chinensis. The sequence continues at coordinate 11,442,319 of NC_061854.1, forward strand.
ATAATAATAATAATACCAATAATAACAATAACGATTACTAATATTAATAAGAAATAATACAAATAACAACAACAACCCAACTGTGACCCTTATCACCACGTTTTTCTTATTCCCACATAAAACATTAAATAATTGTCTTCTAATTGTCTATTTAATCTTCAGGGCTGAGTGACTGCTGTTATCCCTTATCTCATTAAAGATGAAGTCTTGTTATGTGCTTGTAATTATTTTCATTTAGAGTCCTCGTTTGTGTGCGCTTGTGCATGTGTATGTGTGTGTGTGTGTGTGTGTGTGTGTGTGTGTGTGTGTGTGTGTGTGTGTGTGTGTGTGTGTGTGTGTGTGTGTGTGTGTGTGTGTGTGTGTCCGTGCGTGTACGTGCATGCGTGCGTGCGCGCGTGTGTGTGCTTGCTTGTGAGGTGGGTGACATGGTAGGTAGAAACGAGCGTGCGCATGCGGATACATACTTTCACTTTTTATAAACAATCAAATGGCTTCTGCCAAGCGTAAATACCAGGGAATATGTTAACAGCCACATTCACGCTTGCACATGACAAGCCCGGTATGCAAGGAGACGAAAGTGTAAAGGAGAGACATTATGCAGCTACGACAGGTAATCAATTTTACTGCTTATAATAGGACATCTAGGACAGTGACTATTATTCTTATTTTTTTTATCTAAAGTGATACAATAATAAAAGTTACAGGTATTATCGAAGCAGTACTACAATTACTTTACTGAGAGAAAGAGAGAGACAGAAAATATATAGATAGATAGGTAGAGAGACTGACAGAGGGAATGAAAGATGAATGAACAATAGCGATTTTAAAAGTTCATGTCTACTACAAGTCCTCAAACGATAACAAATTCCCTACTGCTGGCAAACCAATTTTTCACGAGTGTTCCCTTTGACGCCAAATCCCTTATTTTTACTCCGGATCAACATGAGGATCCAGGCCACCGCCAAAGTCTAATCAGCTGGTCCCTGACCCATGGCCAACCCACCCGTAAAAGAATCATCACAATCCGCCAGTAACCTTCCTCGTAAAACTTAAGGACATGCCGCCAGACCGAAAAAGGCCTGTCGAAAAAACATCACCTCCTTTAGGTGGCGAAAAAAGGCAAATCAAGTGCCCCTTCAAGATAAGAAGTGCCTTTCCGCGAGCCCCAGCTGGCAGCACAAGCAATCGGCTATACATACAGATATATCATATCGGAGTCACGCTCAGGTGCGAGCCAGGTGGCAGGCACTCAGAGCCAGGCATAGGTACTCAAGC
>NC_061854.1:11448593-11453593 GCF_019202785.1 Penaeus chinensis
TCATCATGCTCTTCACCATCATTACTATCATCACCCTTTTCACCATCATTATCATCACAATCATCATGCTCTTCACCATCATTACTATCATCACCCTTTTCACCATCATTATCATCACAATCAACATGCTCTTCACCATCATTACTATCATCACCCTTTTCACCATCATTATCATCACAATCATCATGCTCTTCACCATCATTACTATCATCACCCTTTTCACCATCATTATCATCACAATCATCATGCTCTTCACCATCATTACTATCATCACCCTTTTCACCATCATTATCATCACAATCATCATGCTCTTCACCATCATTACTATCATTACCATTACTATCATCACCCTTTTCACCATCACCACTATCACCACCATCATCATCCACTTCACTGCCCTCCTCATTCAGATCACCACCAAACTCTTCTACGTCCGAGTGCCAAGCGAGGTCACGACCCCCCTCCCCCCGTTCTGAATCTCGAAATCCCAGCATCCCTGCGCCAAAGGGAAGAGAGGGGCGGCAAAGGGCGTCTGAGGCGAAAGTGGCGGGCGTGAAAAATCAGGGAGACGGAATAAGGTGATGACGAGGGAGGTGGGCGTTGCGATGATGAAGAGGAGGAGGAGGAGGAGGAGGAGGAGGAGGAGGAGGAGGAGGAGGAGGAGGAGGAGGAGGAGGAGGAGGAAGAAGAAGAGTGTACGGTGAGAAATTTAGATGAGGAAGAGAAAGAAAAAAAGGTAGAGGAGAAAGAGGAGGAAAAGATTGTGGTGAGAAATTTTAATGAGGAAGAGAATGAGAAAGGGGTAGAGGAGAAGGAGGAGGAAAGAGGATGGTGAGATGATAAAGAAGAGGAGGGAGAGGAAAAAGAGGAGGAAGAGAAGCAAGGAGAAAAAAATAGCAAATGAAGATAAAGGGGGCGAGGAGAAAGAGGAGGAATAATAAAAAAAAAAAAGGAGAAAAAGTGATAAGCTAAAACAAAAAAACAAAAATGAATATGTACACAAACAAAGAACAAAAGAAAACAAAAAATAATGGAATGAGGAGGAGACAGACGTGGCGCGGGGGAGGGGGGGGGATATCTCCATCAGGTCTTGATGCTGACAGACAGACAGACAAGTACAAAGGAATGTTCGGGAAATTATATAGTTGTGGCTTCGGGCCTGGGATGTTTATCCGGGTTAATTACAGATTTGGTTTAACCAAAATGAAGTTTTCTTTTCCTTGTGTGTGTGTGTGTGTGTGTGTGTGTGTGTGTGTGTGTGTGTGTGTGTGTGTGTGTTTGTGTGTGTGTGTCTTTTAGTATGCATGTATGTATGTATGTATGTAGTATTGCATACATTACTGCGTGTGTGTATGAATTCGTGCAAATGTTTAAACATTTAACCGTTTGTCGTAATCTGAATATTTTTTCTCCCCTAAGATAATTTTAATAGTTAAGCTGGTATAATGTGCAGCCGACATGTTGCAACTTCCTTTGCAATTAAGAATATAATAGAAGCACGAAAGTCGGGAAATTAAACTAACATGTGCTTTAGCTAGTTACCGCCGAGAAAATGTTTACTTCTTATATATTTAGACCCACATACGCGACCTTCTTCGTAGACGCACATGGAGACAGTCGTAATCACAGAATAAACAAGTAGCACATACGTACACAAGATAGCGACACGTACACGAAGAAACAGACACGTATAAATAACACCCCTCTCCCACACGCCCCCCCCACCCCCCTGCCCTAACCAATTCATGCTTACCCTCTCCCTTCTCACTCTCCCCCCCCCCCCCAGCCGATAACCTTCCTTCTTCCCCCCCAACACAAACCCATCTCCCCCTCCCTTTCCCTCCCTATCACCCCCCTCCCCTATCTACCAACGCATCTCAACCACCCCTTGCCCCTCCCCCTCCTCTTTCCCCTCTACCACCCCTTCCCCCTCCCCTCCCTAACACCACACCCCTCCCCTTCCCTATCTACAACATCCCCTCTCCTCCCCCTCCCCCTCGCCCCAGCACGCGCCAACCCGCACCTGACAGGCCGAAATATGCCTCATACCTCAAGGGCTGTGCTATGGGAGGCATTTCTCATAATCCCATGCCTTTACATTCTCTTTAGAATTCCGCGCGGATTCACAGGCATCGAAATCTGACGGAAAATTTCACGTTTATGAAAGTCACTTTGATGTCCTCCTGCGCGACTGGCTGATTCGTCATGGCCCTTCCTCCTCTTGGTTTTACATTTAATAAAGGTAAAGGCGCTTTGGGCGAAAACTGTGAATGTCAAAGCCGGAAAGTATGAGACCATAAAGCGGTAACAACAACAAAGGCAGTGGCTAAAATAATGCCGAATACCCAAGTTATAAGAGCGACGGAATTCTTCAGTGATAGAAGGTCTGCCACATCTGATGATGGATATGGCGATCATTGATATAAAAACGATTATCTTTCAATCAAAAAATTATTACCAACAATCTTGCTATTACCATTGTTTTCATAACAATGATTCGTCTCCTTTATCATTATAATCTCTATCATCAACATCGCTACCAGTATGCATCATCGTTTAGACCATCACTTTTTTATCTGGGCTGCATTCCCCTTATGACTCTCTCACCACACCATCACCACTACCACCACCAATGTCATAACGAACACTACTGAATCAACCTTCTCCCTGTCAGTCGAAGGAAGAGAGAAGAGGCGTCCCGAGTCCCGATGTTGCTGAATAATCCGAGAAACGTAACAAATGCAATAAACCTCAGTGACCTCGGGCAATTTTCTTCCAAGATTGCCACTAAAAGAAAATTCCAGGAGCTTTTTTTTCTTGCTCGATGTCTTAGAGATACAGCTATATACAGTAGGCCTACATACATACATACATGCATGCATACACAAACACGCGCATACATATAAACATATACATAAATACATACATACATATATATATACTTATATACTTATATATATATAAATATATATATATATATATACTTATGTATATACATATACACACACACACATATACACACCACACACACACACACACACACACACACACACACATATATATTTATATATATATATATAATATATATATATATATATTATATATATACATATATATACATATATATATATATTTATATATATATATATATATATATATATATATATATATATATATATATATATATATATTATATGTGTGTGGAGGTGATACTGAGCAAGGAGAGGGAAAGCCGTAAATAACGAAATAAACCAAAGGAAAATAAGAAGGAAACAAACAAGCAGAGCGAAGCACGAAGGGGAACCCGACAGCGCGAGGCAGGAAGGGACGCCAACCAATACCTCAGAAGAAGAATTTCAATACGCAAGGCGGCCGAATGCAGCGGAAATGAGACACCAAGCACCCGGGGCGGCAACCCTGCTCCCCCCATGGACCGGCCCCGCCCCCGCCCCCGCCGGGTCCTCCAGCGAAGGCAAGCTGGAGCGAGTACAGGGGGAGGACGCGGCCGAAGCCAAAGGGGAGGGAATAGAGGAAGACGGAGAAGATGACGAACAGGAGGTAGAAGACGACGAAGAAATGAAAGAAGAAAGAGGTGTGGAAGAAAATGACGACTGTAAAGACAAAGAAGAAGGTGAAGACGGAAGAGGAGGGTTAAAAAAGACAAGGGGAAGGCGAAGGAGAAGGAGAATAGTGAAACAAAGATGAAATAACATAACGGAAATGCAACGCCAACCACAGCGAGAGATTTCGCCAAATCCACCGAGTTGGTCGAAAAAAAGGAAAAGAAAACATAACCCTCCAATTCGAGCTCACCTGCGGATTCCCAGTCTCGCATTATTCCTGATTCCGGCCGCTTGATTGAGCTATAAATTGATTCACACATTCAATAACGGCAATTAATTATCCCTATCCGAGGCCGGGCCGCAGAGCCGTATTTCAGCGGCGTGCAATCTCGCCATCTCGTGGCGAACCGAGCAAAGCTCCCCGAACGCCGACCATAAATACTCCTTACGCAGCATTCGAACCAAATGACTATATTCTTATATCGTATTTTCGAAGGGTTATAAACAGCAATTTGCTCGAGAAAAAGAGGAGGATCAAAAATGAGTAAAGGATGGGATAGCATCGGTAAATCTCTTCCATTAAATAAAGAAAAAAGAAAGGGTGAGGATCGGAAATTCTGCCCTTGCTTTAGCATTTGCTATATCAATCCCATCGCTTGCGCAGGACACATTGGCCTTTGAATATAAACAAATAAATAAATAAATAAATATATAAATATACATAAATATTTAGGTGAGCACACACAGTCGCTTTCTCTCTCTCTCACACACACAGAGACAGACATAGACACACACGCACACGCACACACACACACTCACACTCACACTCACACTCACACGCACACACGCGCACACACACACACACACACACACACACACACACACACACACACACACACACACACACACACACACACACACACGCACGCGCACACACACACACACACACACACACACACACACACACACACACACATATATATACACACACATACACAAATTTCTCTCCATATATATAAAATATATATATACACACACGCACACACAAATGCATCTCTTTTTCGAAAATCCTACTCTTACCGCTTCAATTATCTAGAGAAAGAGCAAATAACGCAAGAACCACGAAAGCAAAGCAAAACGGCCTACCAATAAACAAAAGAAAAGTCCCGAGGCGCGTTTCGATCCCTCTCGGACGCGCTTCGCAGGAGATCCAGCCTTCCTCGGGGTCCGGGCCAGGGAAAAACCGTGCAATAAATCCTAGAACTCGAGAATGCACTCAGTCAAGACATACACGATATTCCTATTTTGTCTTGCTGGAGGAGACGGACGGACAGAGACAAAGAGAGAGAGAGAGAGAGAGAGAGAGAGAGAGAGAGAGAGAGAGAGAGAGAGAGAGAGAGAGAGAGAGAGAGAGAGAGAGAGAGAGGGAGAGAGGGA
>NC_061854.1:11461093-11463593 GCF_019202785.1 Penaeus chinensis
GAAGGAGACGAAAGGATCCAGTAATAGCAGGTCTACCAGGGAAGAATATGAAACGTATAATTATAATCTCGTTCTTTCTTTATCTTCTTCTCTTTCAGTTCCTCTCTTTCTCTCCCTTTCCTCGTCCTTCTCCTTGTCCTTGTCCTTGTTCCTGGCCCTCCTCGCCCACCTCTATCGCACCAAAATCTCTCTCATATTTCACACACGTAATTAATAACCTTTGTCGTTCAGCAAGATGATTGATCGACCGCAAATAAAGTTCCATGCAGTTGTCACATTAATAACTAGAACTGCAAGAAAGGCTTCAAGGTCTGCGATATGAATTACTTGGGAATTGTTTGAGATGTCGCAAAGAAATCGACAGCCTCTACAGGACACCTTTTAGCTCGTTTTCATACGGTTATCCTGTATTGCATGAGAATATAAATATGTGGAAAAAATAACAGCCAACAAACTGTAAAGAATGGAATCAAGGCGAAATGAAACAGTAGCTGAAGACAAAGCTACCCGCAACGAATGCCACGTGATACACACACACACACACACACACACACACACACACACACACACACACACACACACACAAACACACACACACACACACACACACACAGACACACACACGCACACACACACACACACACACAACGAAGACAACCATTCTATTCGTACAAATTCGAAACAAACTCTTCCTAATTCTCACACCGTAAGCACTGTTATCAATTACTACCAAAATGCAAGGGACTTTAGCGTTTCATCACACTTAAACCGCAATTAACTTCACTCGCCAGACTTTCAAACTGCTAACACACCCCACTTTCCTTTTTTCCCTCGAGAAGAAACACGAATGCCTGACGCGTCTTATGCTTCGTCTCGAGATCTCGTGTTATTACATCTTGGTTGCCGTTTTTGCCGTCTTCCGAGGTCTTAACTCTAGTGCATCTTGTCCCTAGCGCTTCTCAGGGGTATTTCATAAACGGCAAACTTTCCCTGCCTCTAAGAGAATTTCATGGTGCTTCACCCGCCGCGCTGTGAGGATGCCACGGCTCTCATAAGTCTTCGCCGACACACGCGAAAACGGTCGCAGGGACAGACAGGGAGAGTTTGAGAAGGGATGGAGTGTAAGAGCATGGGAGGAGAGAGCGAGAGGGAGAGATGGTGGAAGAGGGAAAGGGAGTAGGAAAAGCAGAAGGATAATTAAAGGAAGATGAGAGAGAGAGAGAGAGAGAGAGAGAGAGAGAGAGAGAGAGAGAGAGAGAGAGAGAGAGAGAGGAGAGAGAGAGAGAGGAGAGAGAGAGAGAGAGAGAGAGAGAGAGAGAGAGAGAGAGAGAGAGAGAGAGAGAGAGAGAGAGAGAGGAGAGAGAGAGAGAGAGAGAGAGAGAGAGAGAGAGAGAGAGAGAGAGAGCGAGAGAGAGAGAGAGAGAGAGAGAGGAGAGAGAGAGAGAGAGAGAGAGGAGAGAGAGAGGAGAGAGAGGAGAGAGAGAGAGAGAGAGAGAGGAGAGAGAGGAGAGAGAGAAGAGAGAGGTGAATGAGGAAAGCGAGGGGAGAGAGAGGAGGGAGAAAGAGGAGAGAAAGAGGATAGAGAGAGGAGAGAGAGAGAGAGAGAGAGAGAGAGAGAGAGAGAGAGAGAGAGAGAGAGAGAGAGAGAGAGAGAGAGAGAGAGAGTGAGTGAGTGAGTGAGAGAGTGAGAGAGAGTGAGAGAGAGTGAGAGAGAGTGAGAGAGAGTGAGAGAGAGAGAGAGAGAGAGAGAGAGAGAGAGAGAGAGAGAGAGAGAGAGAGAGAGAGAGAGAGAGAGAGAGAGAGAGAGAGAGAGAGAGAGAGAAAGAGAGAGCATGATCAGCAAAACGGCAAGGAAGAGAAGAAAGAAATCAAACTATTAGAGGGGAAAGAAAAATAACCAAAGACGAGACCAAGAAAACAAGAAATCGAACGCGCCCGAGCGAGGCGGAGAGCAAAGGCGCCCCAAAATAGATCAGGCAGGCGAGCCCACAGGTAAGGGAAACACGGAGAATCATAACAAGCCCATCAACAACAAGGGCATTATCAGGACCCGTCGCCGCACCCTCCGCGGGGAAATAAGCGAGCGCCGCCGTAAGAAAGGGACAAATAATTTCCTATAATTCACCAGCGTCTCTGAAGGCTGGACTCGCCCCGGCGCTGCTCCTGCGGGCGGCGCGACGCGGTAATTGGGTTGAGGACGGCGCTTCCCACTTCCTTATCTTCCTTATTATTATTATCCTACTCTTCCTTTCCCTCTTCTGCTTCTCTCCTTTCCATACTTCTCTCCTCCTTTTGTTGAATCATCTATATTCCCCTTCTTCTCTTTCGCTTCCATACGACTTTCTTTTTCTTTTCGTTTTTTTCTTCTTCCCCTTCCCTCCATCTTCCAGAAATACGAGTACCTTTTTTCTTTTCTTCCTATTAGTGTTCTTGTTCTTCATCCTTTCTTCTTCCTCCTCCAAAACCCTCACTTCCTCTTTGTCTTCCTCCTCCTGACTAC
>NC_061854.1:11473593-11481093 GCF_019202785.1 Penaeus chinensis
CACCGCTACCGTCTCACCAGAACTTCTTCGTCTTCTCCTTCTCCTTCTCCTCCTCTCTCCTTCATTTCTCACATCCCTCCTTCTGCATCCTCTTCCTCCTCTCTCTCCTCTCTCTGCATCCTCTTCCTCCTCTCTCTCCCCCTCCTCCTCATCTCCCCCTCCTCCTCATCTCCCCCTCTCCTCCTCCTCTCCCCACTCTCTCTCCTCCTCCTCTCCCCCTCCTTCTGTATTCTCCTCTCCCCCCCCCCCCCTTTTCTCCTCCTCTCTCCTTCCCCCTTCTCTTCTCCCCCCACTCCTTCTGCATCCTCCTCCTCCTCCTCTCCCCCCCCACCTCCCCTCCTCCTCCTCTCCCCCTTCTCCCTCCCTTTCTCTCCTCCTCTTCATTTCCCCATTTCCCCCCTTCACTCTCATCCTCCCCCCTTCCCCCCGCGCCGCCACAGCCCCTCCTCACAAGCCAAGCAAGACTGACACCATCATTATGCGAGGTCTATTGCATTCTGAGACGCGAGACAAGACAGATTAGGTCATCTCGGGAGTAATCAAGCGCTGGTTCCGGCCGACGAACGAAAATAAAAGAAGAAAGGGGAGGAGGAGGAGGAGAAGGAGGAAAAGGAGGCAGATGAGGAGGAGAAGAAGAAAATGAAAATAATAAGAATAAGAAGACGAAGTGGAAGTAAGGATGATCAAGTATGATAATCATAATAATAATTATAATAATGACAAAAATAATATTAGTAACAATAATGATAATAATAACAGTAACAATAATAGTAATAACAATAATAAAAACAACAATAAGAGCAATGAGGTATTAATGAAGAAAAAAGAAACAGAAGAAGAAACATAATAATAACAAGAGGTAACGTACGCCTCCAACTAAACGAGAAATTAGAATCATAGAATAGAAAATTAAAAACGAAATGGACGAGGCGACTCTCATAAAAAATGAAAAAATGAAGAAAAAAAAATGAAAAAAAAAAAAAACACTAATTGCATCCTGTTCTGAAGCTTTGTTAGGTAAAATACAGTAATGAGCTCATGTTCAACTTCGGAAAATTAATGATGATAATCTAAAAAGCAATGCTGTGGGTTGAAAAAAAACGCTAGAGGGCCGAAATAATTGGGCCACGAAAAAAATGAACAATAATTCTTTACTTGAAAAAATAATACCGATACGTATATAAGCTGACTATATAAGCGAGGTAATCAACTAACCTAATCTAACCTTAATATATGAATAATCAAGATATGAGTAATTAAGAGAAACAACAGAAATGATTTATCTGAAGACAACTTAATGGGCCTCAAGAGCAAAGAAATCGGAACGAGACTCCTTGGCGATCGTAAACAGCAGAATGAAGGAGAAGGAGATTATTAAAGAGAGTAGATGGCACGGCGGAAGAACATTACATTTATTAAAGATCCCGCCGGAGTCCCATCAAAGTCGCGTGATTTCGAGTTTCCCGCTTTCACCTTTCGCTCGACCTTCGTGTTCGATTCACTCTTGTCCTCCTCTCTCATCTCTTCTATCTCTCTCCTTCCTTCTCAATCTTCTCTTAATCTCCCTCGCTCGCTCGCTCGCTCTGTCTCTGTCTGTCTATCTGTCTCTCTCATTCTCTCTCTCTGAATACCCACACACAGAGTGAATAAAGGATGAACATGTGTGTATGTGAATGCAGCGGGAAGCAACTCATGATTTGGAGGGGAGGGGGTAGAGGGGAGGGGGGGAGGGGAAGTGGGGATAGGGAAAGGGGCGGAGGGGCGGGGGCGACACCGGCATGTGTGGGCGGAGGCGAGGGCGGCACAATCACTGGCACTGGCACTGGCCCCCCTTGCCCGGCCGGCTCGCTGACATCCCTTACGTGACCGCTGCACACCGACGTTCATCGCCACCCAATTGGCCCCATTAGGCAGCCTCCCCCTGGCCCTCGCCCTGCGTCGCGGGGGCAGCGGTGGGCATGGGCCACTTCTGCTCCATTACGGCGGGCAATTTTTATCTATTAGAGAAGTCACTTCCATTTGGGCGGCTCGTAACGTTTGCTTCGCCCTGAGGGTTTAACCGGCGAGGAGGGACGCTCAACTTTTTTCTATCCTCTATTTACCCATTCCACATTTTGCTTCCACTACCATTTGTTCATTCGTTTTATGAGCTAACTTAGGCTATCGATTCTAACTTATTTCTTAAGCCGATGTTCATATTCTTAATGTATTTTCCGAACCGACGTTTCCCCATAAGCACAGCCATGACTCCGTGCCCATCCTCTTCATGCGTCTTGTTGCTCATCTCCGCAGTAATTAACAGGTAGCAAACGGCCTTTTAATTAGGTCGTTGAGCGAAATATGAACAGGCAACGTCATAACTCGAGTCTGCCTGTACTTGAAAACTTAAAAGGGTAAGAAAATAATAAACTTGAAACGTTTCCACAGATAATACAACAAAAAAGGCATATTTATATTAAAAATCAACACGTCAACCAGAAATTGAAATAATATTAATGTCATTAATAACATTAATAATAATAATAATAATAATAATAATAATAATAATAATAATAAAAATAATAATAATAGTAACAAAGCAATCGCTTCAAAAGTTTAAAAATCATACAGCTTTTAGCACAAGTCTAAAAGATTAACCTAATAAGCATGAACGTTTAATAGATGGCGGACTAATACCCAACGGCCTCCCCGATCGTCGCCGCGGCCTCGACCACCATCATCAGAATCGCTGATTCATCCAGGGTCCCTTGTTATCTCCAGCCTGATAATGACCCGTGTAATCGAGATAGCCATCGATATCAGCCCAGGAAGAAATCCCAGCATCCTTCGCATCTCCCGAGACGCATCCCCGTCCTCCCTCCCTTCCCTACCCGCGTCTCCTTCGCCTCTTCCTACCCTTTTCCCCCTCCGCTGTCTTCCCTTCCTTTCCCACTCCGCTATATTCCCTCATCTTCACAACTACCTCTATTCCCTTCCTCCCTCCTCTTCCCTCCATCATCCTCCTCCCTCCATCCTCCTCTTCCCTCCCCTCCATCCCTCCCCCCCTTCCTCATCCTCCCTCCATCCCTCCCCTCCCTACTCTACTCCCCTCCCCCTCTTCTCTCTCCGCCCATTCCCTTCCCTCTACCTTCTAATCTCCCCTCCATCCCACCCCTTCTCCCCTCCCTTCCTCCCTCACCACCCATTCCCTTCCCTCCCCTTCTCCCCTCCCTCCCTCCCTCCCTCCCTCCCTCCCTCCCTCCCTCCCTCCCTCCCTCCCTCTCGGCGGTCGGGTCACGCTCAGAGGGAGAGATAAGATCTTGCAATGCGGCGCCAGCATCCAGCACCGCCATGCACCTGAGTCCCGCCGCCGCCGGTACCCGCGCCTGTTACTCACATTCATGCACTCTTGTAATCATGAGCGGAGTGCATGTTGCTGTCATGCAAATTCACATATTCTTGCGTTAAGTTTTACTCAGCCCGGCTCTCTCTCTCTCTCTCTCTCTCTCACCCGACTCTCCTCTCTGCTTCTCTCTCTCTCTCATCTCTCACTTTCTCTCTCTCTCTCTCATCTCTCTCTCTGTCTTCTGTCTCGTCTGCCTCTATCTCTCTCTCTCTCTCTCTTCTTCCTCTCCTCTCTCCCTCTTCTCATCTCAGCCCCTCTCTCTCTCGTCACTCTCTCCTTCTCTCTCTCTCTCTCTTCTCTCCCCACACTTTCTCTCTTCTTTCTTTACTCAGCCCGGCTCTTCACTCTCTCTCTCTCTCCTCTCTCCTCTCTCTCCTTCTCTCTCTCTCTCTCTCTCTCTCCTCTCTCTCTCTCTCTCTCTCTCTCTCTCTCCCCCCCCCCCCTCTTTCTCTCTTTCTTTCTTTTACTCAGCCCGGCTCTCTCTCTCTCTCTCTCTCTCTCTCTCTCTCTCTCTCTCTCTCTCTCTCTCTCTCTCTCTCTCTCTCTCTCTCTGTTAAACAACAAACTTAATAGCTACAATTACATGGATATAACACTGAATAAATGAATACATTCATCCCGGCATTCCCCTGCCATTAACTTGAATAACTGTCAGCGAAATATATAATGTATATTCATATCAAAAATGGATTAAAATGATCCCTGTGAAAATTGGTGGGAACGTGTGTGCGTGTGTGTGTGTGTGTGTGTGTGTGTGTGTGTGTGTGTGTGTGTGTGTGTGTGTGTGTGTGTGTGTGTGTGTGTGTGTGTGTCGTGTGTGTGCGCGCTCGTGTGTGTGTGTGTGTGTGTGTGTGTGTGTGTGTGTGTGTGTGTGTGTGTGTGTGTGTGTGAGTGTGTGTGTGTGTGTGTGTGTGTGTGTGTGTGTGTGTGTGTGTGTGTGTGTGTGTGTGTGTGTGTGTGTGTGTGTGTGTGAGTGTGTGTGTGTGTGTGTGTGTGTGTGTGTGTGTGTGTGTGTGTGTGTGTGTGTGTGTGTGTGTGTGTGTGTGTGTGTGTGTGTGTGTGTGTATGCGTGTGTGTATGCGTGTATGTGTGCGTGTGTGTGTGTGTGTGTATGTGTGTGTGTGTGTGTGTGTGTGTGTGTGTGTGTGTGTGTGTGTGTGTGTGTGTGTGTGTGTGTGTGTGTGTGTGTGTGTGTGTGTGTGTGTGTGTGTGTGTGTGTGTGCGTGTACAAATCTGCGTATGTGCGTTTGCGTGGGTGTGGGTGTGGGTGTGTGTTTGAGTGTGTGTGTGTGCGCGCGCGTATTCGTGCACGTACGCATGTGTATTGTTATATATGCGTATGTGCTTGTAGACACACAAACACAAATATTCGCAGAAGGAAAGACGTCTGGGTCAAAACCCAAATTCAATATCCCCCTTCCCCTCCCCCCTAAGAAAAGAAGAGAAAAAAGACCAGCTATCAGGCCGAGTCGCACCTCCCTCGGCCGAGCCAGCGGAGTGCAACATCATTATCATAATCATCCTCGTACGCGTTCGGTTTTTGCGGGTCCTATCACGCGTGCTAACAGACCGCGCTTCTCAAGAACTCCTCAAGCGCGGCCCGAACACCTGACAGGAGTTTTTCTCTCATATTTTTTTACAGAATATGGTTTGCGAGGCATTTTTGTCATTCTAGGGACTCTCTCCTGTGTCATGGCACGATACGGAGTGCTACTGGGGACTGGGCGGAGAGAAATGGTGTATACTACAAGGCAATAACAACAGCAAGAACAACAGTAATAATAATAATAATAACAGGAGAAGGGGGGAGAAAGAGAAGAAGAGAAGAAGAGAAGGAGGAGGAGAAGAAGAGACATAAGATGATGATGAAGTATAGTAATGGTAATTATAACAACAATAACAACAACATCAACAACAATAATGACATAATGATAATCACCATCACCATCCGTATCAAAACAATGATAACAGCCACAACATCAATGAATACAATAACAGTGGTGCCCAAAGCGACCCCTCCCGTCGCTAAAATTTTGAAAGGTGAAACGAAGAAAGCTCGACTCCACCAGAGGGCGACAAAGAAAACGGAGCCGGAGGGCCTTCTCCTCCGCTCGCCCCTCCACCACTCCGGCGGCGACCTCGACGCGGCCGGTCAGTCTCACTTTAGAGGAAAGAACAGCGGAAGGGCGGCCGCTTGACGACGCCGCCCGTGTTTCCGCCCGATGAACATTAGCGTGGCACCCGGCCAGTGGAAGCCGCGCTCGGTTCCGGGGAAGCCGCGCGCAGGTACTCGCTGTCAACAGGCACGATCGCCTACTATGCGGCTTCGAGGCTGTCTCTCCTCTCTCTGTCTAACTCCACAGTCTGTCTCTCTCTTTCTCACTCACTCTCATTCTCTCATTCTCTCTCTCTCTCTCTTTCTCTCTCTCTCTCTCTCTCTCTCTCTCTCTCTCTCTCTCTCTCTCTCTCTCTCTCTCTCTCTCTCTCTCTCTCTCTCTCTCTCTCTCTCTCTCTCTCTCTCTCTCTCTCGTCCCTTCTTTTATTCACAATATCTATTCTCTTTCTCCTTACCGCCCGCTTTCTTTCTGTCTTCTTGTCCCTCTTCCTCTTCCTCTCTATCTCCCTCTCCCCTCCTTCCCCCTCTCCCCCACCCCTCTCTCACTCTTTTTTCTCCTCTTCCTTCTTCTCCATCACCCCCTCCTTCACCCTGTGCTTCTCTATCCTCCCCATCCTCCCCTTCCTACCCCTCCCCCTCCCCCTCTCCCTCCCATCCGTACATGCATGAGTGCCTGCAAAAAGAAAACAAATCTCCGAACGGCAACGGGACGAACACACACCCGCCGTAAACATGGACGACATTTCAAGCATTCGAGTCCCACGTGGGAAACGACTTATTGCCCCGGAACACCAGCTCGAAAAGGGCGGTATTTGCATTGCGTCGTTCATTCCCCGAGGCTTGTTATTTCCAAAAGGGCCAAATCGCTAAATTGTGTGTGTGTGGTGGGGGATTGAGGGAGGTGGGGGAGAGGGAAAGAGGGGGGAGTGGGAAGGGGAGGAGGGAGATTGAGGGAATGGGAAGTAACAGGAAGGAAGGGGGGAAAGGAGGTGGGAGGGGTGAAGGAGAGGGAGAATAGGGAAGGAAGGGGAGAGAGGAGGAGGGAGAAGAGGGAAGAAGGAAAGGAGAGAGAGAGGGGAAAGAAAGGAAGAAAGGATGGGTGAGAGGAGGAGGAAGGGAAAATAAGGGAAGGAGATGGGAGAAATGAACAAGAGAGAGAGAGAGAGTAAGAGATACAAAAAGGGGGAAGGAGAAGAATCGGTGTAGAGAAGAAGCAAGAGACAGAAAAGAGATGAAATGAAAAGAGAAGAAAAGAAAAGAAAAACAAAGAGGAGGGGGGAAGGGGGCCGAGTAAAGAAACGGAACGAGGAAAGACAAACAGCGGGAGTGGAAGGAGGTTCGTACCTTTCGCTCTGCAGGTCGTAACTCTGTGTCCTCGTACGTGTGACCATAAATTTTGCATTAGTCGTTCCCCTTCTCCCCTTCTCCCCTTCTCCCCTTCTCCCTTTCTTCCCCTCTCTCCTCCCCCCTCGCGTTTCTTCCTCTCCCCGGCGTAATAAATAATCAATTAACCTACTCTGGCCGTAGCTTGACCTCAGCCCTGCTTGACGATAATTCAAAACCTGTCCAGCGGCCGTGATGGGGAGGCGGAGGGGGGGCATGGTAAAGGGAGGGGGAGGGACTGCAGGTAAGAGCGGGGAAGGGAAGGGGGGAGGGTAAGGGGAATAGGGGTTGTGGTGGGGCAGAGAGGAGGGGAAAGGTGGGGATCGGGGAGGGGGGGGGAGGCTTGTCAAAATGTCATCTACAATATGACTAACAGAAGATGATCTAATCAAGAGAGAAAATGATGAAGTTATCTGTGCGTGCCAGGCATCTGAGTCCGTGTTTAAAAGCAAGATAATCATGCACCAGCGAAGTCTCATTAAAGATCTCGAAATCAGCGCCCTGTCTTATCGTTCTGACCTTACTTTTTAAATCCTTTTTTTTTCTCATTTCTCATTTATTTACCTTTTACCTAATCTTTTTTATCATCTCACTCTTCCAATTCGGTTTTTCTTAT